>NC_136904.1:20375512-20514523 GCF_949606895.1 Notothenia rossii
TTTTTTCTTCCCTCCCTTTTGTCTTCTGTCTCTCCTCTTCATATTTGCCCCAGTTTATCGGACCATCTGCCCATCCATCAGCAGGAAACCTCAGATAAATCCTCCTTTCAGGAAGAACATTATGGGACTATTCCTCCCGGCTTTGTAGGTGGACAAATGGGTCCATCATCGGCTGCATGTGTCAGGTTATCACGCAGCTTGACCACTAAACGAGGATCCTGTCTGACCTGCCATTACAGACAGTTATGGAAACTGAGAACACAATTAATCTGTTTGGCTTCGTTGTCTTTCTGTCTGTGCCTTTTAATGTTTGTAATTGATTTTAAGTAGGCTTTGCACCTCAGCAGTCGAAGGGGCCAGAATTAGTTCGGTCAATTTCCGTCCATCTCTGGTCTGGGCCAATTGATTCTACGACAAGGTCATATTCCCTGGACTGTATTGATCAATTAATCATAATGGATTTCCAATTGTCAGAGGCCACAGTTTGTAAGATCCTCCTTTATTACCTTAGAGACTGATAGAATGACCTTTGCTGGCCTTGCGATACCATCAGGAATAAAGATTTTTTTACACTACACACACACACAACAGCGAGTGTTTAATATGGGAGATAAAATATTTGATCAGTTTTATTCCTTAGAAGATTTAGTTTTATAAAGAACCAGCTTGTAAAATGGCACTGATCATAATTTTTATCAAGATCCTCTGAGAGTAGGAGTGGTTCAATGTGACTGTAAAATGATGAGTGAATGATGGGATGTGACAGTGACAGAATAATTCGTCCCATGTGCAGCATAAAAGCAGTATACATTGAAGAATATCACTGACACCTCATTAAATCAGCAATATTTGTGTTTCACATTCTGAGAAGTCACATTTAATTCTCCAATGTATATATTTGATAAATGGCATTTGGGGGTCTCTGCATCAGATTCTGTACGCTGCTCGGTGGAAAGGCTCCTCCTCTTCTTTGATTAGTGCCTTAGTTGTTCAGATGAAGGGCAGGAGGTGAATTGATCCGAGCGGTGTCCTGTTCATAGGCAGAGCTCAGCCATTTGATGTGAGTCAGGAGGGGACAGCCAGTCCGACGGCAGAGACGCACAGGACTGAACGACATTACTCTGAGGCGGGGGAGGGGAGAGGAGAAAAAGGGTTTGCTTTGACCTTCAGCAGACCTTCGACAGACAATAATAACCGGAATGCCACGCCTCCCTCTGCTCCTCCAATGTTGTGCACTCTCCTCACATCTTCTGTTCACACAAGCACTTATCATTTTAAATTACGACTGTGACCAGTTGAGAGTGGAGTGCACAAATACAGAGACCTTTTTCTTCATTTGAAGGCTGTCTCTGTCTGTCTCTTAGAAATAACATTTATATTCTACTAAACTGCACCAGTTTATTCACATTATTAAGAAATATGTAAGGGAAGTTTGTCATTTGGGAAAATGCTTTTTGGTTTGGTTTCCTGGCTGAGAGTTAGAGGTGAAAGTACCACTCTTATGTCTGTGTGGTAAATATGAATCTAATTCAGCTTCCAGTTACCTTAGCATAGCATAAAGACTGGAAACAAGGGCCACAGTAAAGCTCACCTGTTTGAGCTGACAGCCAATGGGACTCAATCCCCGTGCCAAGGAACCAGATTAAAATCTGGCCTGGGACCATTCACTAATTTCATCCACTATGTGTTCCCCCTTCAACCATTTCTTTGTCCAATAAAGGCTAATTTGGCCCCAAAAATCTTTAAAAAAACAAACAAAGGGAAACAGGGGGAAACTGTAACAACCCCATCTACCAGTGTTCGTATTCCCTAAATAACCTTTTACTATCCCATTTTATCTTAGACACTCAAAGAAGATTAGTATTAATTTGAGACATTGAAGATTAAGCACGACAAATGACATGTTTACCTTTGTAAAATTCATCATAACAACCATTTTTAACTAAACTTGACCAAAGCATTTTGTTGCCAAAATGTCAACACACAGGAATCAGGATACAAACATCCATAGAAAAACAAAGCTAGCACTTCCTGTACTGAAAAGAAGACTGACCAACAACCCTAATGGCAACATTTCGGTTATTTATTGAGAGACAATCACTGATGGAGATAATGAGCAAAGAGGGGAACTATATTCTCTGGCTGGATCACAGCTTTTGAAAGAGGACAGAGACACAAACACACACACACACACACACACACACACACACACACACACACACACACACACACACACACACACACACACACACACACACACACACACACACACACACACACACACACACACACACACACACACACACACACACACACACACACACACACACACACACACACACACACACACACACACACACACACACACACACACTTTGTTACTCGGGCATAATTAAATCAATGCTCGACCGTGAAGCATTATTGCTTAATTGAAGACTTGGTAATTATAAATGCTCATACATATTGAGCAGCAGCGGCAGACAATTCCTGGATGCCTCTCCAGCTGTGGAATTCACTTCGACAGTTACTGTAAGTGTCTCAATTCACAATCTGGGTGTAAAACCAGGAGAGGAAAGACTTCCACGTTCAGCGTTATTGCCATGTGCTTGACAGGCATTATCTCTCCTGAAACTACATGTGGCACCTTCAGCTATTGAAATGCTAATTTGAAAAACACTAAAGGGGTGGCAAACATCAGCATATTTCTTCATATCATATTAAAGCTGGGAGGCTGGAGGACTGAGTGATATCGTAGGTACCATACTGTGCTCGGCCCTGAAGAATAGCAATGTTATCTAAATCAGGTGAACACAAATCCACATCTCTAGTACATTCAATCCAATTTCACCAAAACTGTCCACACATTTCCATAATTGCTTCTGATGACAAGGAAAGGATGGGATGTCAAACAAGAAGCAGCAGAACTTAAAGGGATGGAGAGGAAAGGAAGCGCAAACATTGAGATTATGAGATCTGAGGAAGGAGGAGAGAGCGTGAGATTTGAGGGACAAACAGTCTTTCTGAGAATAATTAATCTTTTCTAAAACATGTGGTGGCAAACACATTTTCACATAGTTCTAAATGAGAACACAGTGATTACCTGTACAGTTTCTGTCACACTCTTTGTTCTCAACATTTCAACATTTTGGGTGGAAAATCTAATTGCTTTAGGCATTTGGATGTGGATGCAGGACCTGGTGCTCTTTGTTCTGCGCTGTAGAAGCATATGCAATTATGCATGCTGAGAATTAACATGCAGAGTAGAGTGAGGAGGCTTTGAATCTTCCATCTCCATATGAACAGTTCCGCCAGTGTAATGCATAATGAATTATTCAAGGTGTGTGTGTATGTAAATTACAGGAGATAGTTATGATTTGATTTCAATAAAGGTTGAGGACCTTCTGTGTGATTGTAACTGACGTGAGGGGAGGGACAATTGCTCTTTGTAGCGCAACTCAACATATTCATATACTTATTATTAAAAATCACTGCACAAATCACATCACACACACACACACACACACACACACACACACACACACACACACACACACACACACACACACACACACACACACACACACACACACACACACACACACACACACACACACACACACACACACACACACACACACAAACAAGTCCACTGTATGCTTAATATCTTTTGAGATATATGGTTTCAGTGCAAAAATTAAGCAACTGAGTAGCATCTTGTGTGTTTGCGTTGCCTAACTGATGTGGCAGAGAGAGGGAGAGAATGCGAATATATGAATGTAGAAAAAGGTTTTCTTGGTATACTGTGACACCAATATTGACCTTACAGTGACGTACCCCACAGTGAGAGTTGGGGGGCGGATCTTCAGAAGATCGGACAGAGTGGAGACAATAAAAACCACCAGTACTTCAACCGTAGTGATCACCTTCACATTTGCCTCAGTCGAGCTGCTCTAAAACGCTTACATTTGGTTTAAAAAGCATCTGCCAGGTTATTGACTAGTGCTAGCCATTATCCTCATATTATCTAAATTGGATACCTGTCAAATTCAGAATAAAATGCAAATCATGTCTATTACATAAAGCACTACATGAACTTACAGACAATTATATTTCTCCATTGAAATGTCTCTACTACTCGACAACTCCATACTCAAATATCGGCTCCAGTCTCAATTTAAAGAGGCTTTTTGTTTTGTTCTTGTTTTGTCTGACTCTCATTATTAATTTCTATTGTATTTTTACTTAGTTATTTTATATTTAACCAAGCACAAACATTTGCATATCTGGTTTTGTTGTTTGTTGTTTATGTTTACATGCTTCCTGATCGACCTTTACAGTAATACAATCATCAGGATTACAGGAATGCACATGTTTTTGTTCAGTTTAATCATGTCTTTCTTGTGTAGCTACAATTCCATTTGGATTAAGCTGGAATCACATTTGTTGCACAGCCTTGTGTTGCATTATGACAATAAATGATCCTTGAATGTTTGATTGAGTATTCTCCATGTAAATTTCATTTCAGCTCCAATGGCAAGCTGGAACAGGATGGTACAGAAGGTAAGACGCATGATACTGTCAGACATTGTAGAGTAATATAATTTCAACAGCATTTAAGATACTTAAAGGGAGACAAAAGGGCAAATCTGAATGCCTGTCATTCATCAAATGCCAAAATGCATGAAATGACATTCACAAATAAAACAAACACTCCTATAAAGTAATAGTATCAACCACTGTCAGATGGAGTTTCTTCAAAAAAACAACCAAAAAACGAATAACCCTCCTCAGTTTCTGTCGCTTCACATTTGGATCCAGTGGAAAACATCACCTGCTGCTGAATTCACATGAAATCCAATAAACAGACTCATATAGCACCGTGATGAAGTTTTGGTCAGTCCAGCATCCGAAAACCACTGATGTGGCTGACCAAACCAATGATACAGTATGGCTCTATCCACAATAGCACAAGATCGATAGCAACACAGAATTGGTTTATGTGGTAGCTCAAAAGAGATGTCCACAGGTTACAGGTATAGGGGGTTAAGTCAGTGGAAGCAGAATGGGGGCAGGGGGATGTGAAGCAGCTTCTCCTGGGATTATTGACAAATCCCCAGATATTGATTGGATGCAGTAGCTTCTGGACACATGCGTCCAAACTGATCCCTTCAAAGCTCACTGTAAACTGCAGAAGAGGAAGCTGGAGGGGTATGTTGTGACAAAGACATATGTTCTGCGAAGAGAAAGTGTGTGTCTCTCTGATAGCCTTATTGCTGCTTGGTTTACTGTTTACAATATTCAGCACTGAATGAAAGATTGCCCTGCAAGGGTTTATGGTTGTTGCAATTGGACCCTGTGTGTGTGTGTGTGTGTGTGTGTGTGTGTGTGTGTGTGTGTGTGTGTGTGTGTGTGTGTGTGTGTGTGTGTGTGTGTGTGTGTGTGTGTGTGTGTGTGTGTGTGTGTGTGTGTGTGTGTCTGTGTGTGTGTGCTGTTCAGCTAGTCAGTGAGATAGTGGTCTGTTTGTATTGACATGGTAAAGAAACTGCACACTGGTCAGCAATACTCAGCAAGACATTCAATCACCGCTCTGACGACTCGCACGCTCCTCCCTCCCTGGGGTTTCGGCACACACACACACACACACACACACACACACACACACACACACACACACACACACACACACACACACACACACACACACACACACACACACACACACACACACACACACACACACACACACACACACACACACACACACACACACACACAACCCTTGTGACATGTTGAGAATGGCAATATACTTCCTCAATGTCTGAGTATAGTATCGAGTAGGACCTCTCTTCTTTAGGCGTCAAAATAATAATAATAATAATAACAATAATAATAGTATTATTTTTGCCTTTATTTTAAAAGGAATATCTCTAGTTATATTCAGAGATTCATATTCATGCTCCCTTCAAGTGTTCAGTAGCAAACAGGAAAGAGTTATCACCTAGCTGGATGAGCAGAATGGAGCACTTTCTAGCTAGCTGCAAGATATACCTGCTGCTGACGGAATAGATGAATAATGATGAGGCATTGTTGGGCTACATATGATCAAAGGTTATTTTTGTTTCCCAACAAGTTATTTAAATGTCAAGGATTTTACATATATATACATAGTTTGAGGGAAATAACTAGAAAAATGATTAGAAAAAGTCTAAGTTATTGTGTTTAAACTATTGAGATTAAGACAAATAAAATGACTACCACTTAACTTGAAATTAGCGTGTCTTCTTATCTAATCTTCTACATTATATTTATGTCAAATGCTTGGATATACCTTAACTAAAAGTACAAATAAAAGTTTGCTTCATGGGAAAGATTTGAGGTGAACTCTGCCTGTAGTGATTACATCTGGCCATCAGGGGGCAATGCTTTTCTTTCCTGTTCAATGAGAGAATTTCATTTTTTGTCTACATTGTGTGTGTGTGTGTGTGTGTGTGTGTGTGTGTGTGTGTGTGTGTGTGTGTGTGTGTGTGTGTGTGTGTGTGTGTGTGCGCGTGCGTGTGTGTCATCATTCATACATTACCAAGCATGCAGACCAATAACATCGTGCCTATAGGATGAGACAACAAAGAGAAGGCCCACAGTAAAGAGTCTCTGTAATGGATGCAAAGATGGACAAAGGCCAGTCAGGTCTAATCATAACATGGAGCCAGTTAAATGATTTTTACCAGAAATGCTATTTAAAACTTGAACTTTGTGAAGATGACCGTGAAGTATGCAGTATATAAGCCGATTGTCAATTGTGAATGATTGTACTCTCTGTCCCCTTGATATCATTATGAGCTGTGAGATTCAGTCAGTGGTCCACTCTTTATACTAATAGATCCCTCTGGTGAGCTCGCTGGTATTTTATGGTCACCTATTGATTGTGTGATTAGCGGCCCTGCGGGGTCCACCCACTTCATGTCCAGTTGAGAGTAATGGTTATTGAGTGAGCTGTCAATGGTTAAGAAGGACCAGAGGAACATGGTGGTGGTGATGCTGGTTGACGGGGGATTGGGGTAGCTGCACTGACCATCCTGACCTTCACCTCGCCTCCACACCAGCCCACTGATTCGATAAGGCAAACCAGAAACCACGTTGACCGCCATCTGGGACCTCACCATCCACCCATATCTCCATCCCTTTGAGTCTTTATCACACAGAGCTTGGAAATTGGCCCTGTGTTTCAGCACAAAAATATAGGTCCATCCATTAGGCGGACTACCCTTCATCCTGCGGGTGATGATGCAATTTAAGAGCAATGCAATCATTCCACATGATCCAATCTTGGAGTACAATCATGGGATTAAAGTGGACCCTCAGGCCAGTACTCATTTTTATATGTTTCTGTTGTCAATAAAACAAGCTCAGCAGCTTCATATTTGTATCTTTGTGCTCCTAAAGGTTCAATTAAATACCTTGTATACATGAAAAAGAAACTTCAGGGCTGAGCCTCTAGGAAAGTGGATTAAACATTCAAACATTCTGATGATGTACCCTGCTAGAAGATACTGTACGAATACATTTGAAAAATAGTCATTTAAAGTTATTAATTGAGTTTTTTCACTGTTTTTTCTATATTGCCTCTAAGACACAATTTCAGTTTGCAAAAAAAAAATCTAATAAATGTGGTTGTGTTTGATAGAGGATTAAGGATCTGTACGTTACAGGCTTGTCTCACAGGATTTGGTAAAGCAGATGAATGAAGAGTGAATTCTCCCGGGACCCCTGAGAGGGCAGCAGAATAATGGAGGGTAACTTTGAGAGGATTATCCTGACCGCAGAGGATTGGAAAAAGAAGAATATCAGAGCAGTGAATATAAGTGACCACATATTGAGTCAAGAAATATGCAACTGCCGGTTCTTTCAGACTGCATTACCACAAGCTAAGACGTCCATACATTGTTGATACACATTCAGACAATTAACTACAGGACATGAACGGCAGCTTCAAGGTGAACCAGAGGGGACGAAGTTCAAATAAAATACACTGGTCCCCTTATTAGCTTTGAAAGCTCTCCAAACACATCTCATGGTCCTCATTCACAGATTCCCACTGAAATCAAAAGCTATTAAGTGGAACCTTGACCTTAAGTTACCAAAAAATGGAATGTTAAATCTTCACAAAGGTCAAGGATAAACTCTTATGCTCAATGTCTTTACTACTTTAAACCTTTGAGTATTTTAAAGTTTAAAAGCTGAAAGACGCTGAAACACTCAGTAGAGCTTCTCGGGACAGATGAAAAAAAAAAAAGAGTTAGCAACTAGCTTATTTCCATGGTGAAATTGAGCAGTTTAAGAGCCAAATATATCCATCAGGAGTTGGCTGAGAACAAAAACAGAGTTTAAAAAAAGTTTCGAGCTCTGAGACAAGAGTTTTGGTCCAATATCTTGGATTCATTTAACAAGTTACCAGAATCACGTCTCCAAATGATCAACATACAGTAAGAGGAAATGATTTGTCAGTGTTGAGTTTAGAGCTTTCTTCTGCTGCCTCCAAGTGGCCAACAAACAGGTTCTAGGGACACGATACTGTAAGACATGTTATAATAAACACTATTTCAAGCATTCACTGCCTGTGTTCAGCCATATTTGTCCACATAAAGCACAATTCCTGAATAAGAACGTCACACCTATCTCCCCCCAACCAAGCCATCTCTATCCAATAACTTCCTTCTCAAATCTCCGGGGGACAGCTGGGCAAACACTGACCCGTATCTGCCTCTTTTTCCATGACCCTTTAAGCTGACCTCCCCCCCACCGGCTCCCCCTTTAGGCCCCACTGCTCCCTGTGCTGGCCCCTTAGTTCAAGCGTCCCACCTCGCCAGCCAAGCAACTGGACCTGATGCCCACCCAGGGCTGCGGTCCCTCGGCGGGAGCGACGTATGAGACTCAGGAATTCACAACACTTAAGAGTTTGGGCAAATACAGAAGGTCGCTCCACAGAAGCAACAGGGTCAGCCCCCTTAGACAAAACCAGCGTAGAAGCCTCTGCTGCCAACTTTTCTTTCTTTCTTTCTTTCTTTCTCTTTTTTTTTTTTCCTCTCAGGCACTTAGCTAACTATCTAAACTTTTATTTCTTGTTTTATCGGTTATTTTCTGCAGTTGCCTGCTGACAGAACATAGGCATCTTCTTTATCTCTTGTTCTTTGTTTTAAACATAGACATACACATACACACACACACACACACACACACACACACACACACACACACACACACACACACACACACACACACACACACACACACACACACACACACACACACACACTCACACACACAAACAAAGACAACAATTCTCGCCTCATTCATTCCCCAGTGACTGCACTCCTTAACCCTTCCAGGGCTCAGACAGCCAGGCTTATATAACCTGCAAAATACAATCTTATGTGTGTACAGTTATAACCTCAGCCGTCATTCTTACAAAGCAAAAAATACTCTTCAGGAGCTTTTTATTCTTTCAGCATTTTTGTAGAGTACTTGATTGTATTAAGAAATACATGCAGATGAGGTATACGTGTGTGAAAACAACATCATCAACGTCATCTCAGTGAGTTCTCAGTGAGTTTGTGCAACCTTATGGAGAATGACAGCTTTGTGTACAGAACAAATTGCTCCATTTGCTTAATGTAAATAGTAGTGAACAAATATAATTCCTCACACAAACACGTTTTATATTAACACATTTGTTAACAAAAAACTTCAAGTGTGAGTGATGCTTTCTGGTCCTGTAATTTTATAGTATTATAGTTAAAAGACGTATAAGGCATTATAAGGGACAATGAGTTATTTAATGGTTACTTTACATCATTTGTAAAAGGACGTGGATGAGTTCAGAATGTACTTCTCAAATCATAATGATTGTATGAAATCAAGTCATGTAATATGTGTTTATGCACCCTAAATGAAAAATCACATGCTTGCTTAAAATAGCTTCACAATCTGTGCAGCACAAGACTCCCTCTATCCTTAGACCCTTGGTTTGTTGGAAAACTGTAGATTGTGAAGACTGCACGGTCTTGCTTCACACAGAATAAAAAGGCAATTTCTTTAATAAAGGGGGGTAACATTACCAATGAATTGTAGAAAGAAAGTTTACGGATTTCTATTTCCTTTCTGGGAAGTTACTAGAACACTATGGCCCCTGGATAAAACAATGTGCTACTGATTATTGAATCCATTAAACCACAAACCTTTCAAATAGACGGGTGGTGCTATTTTATCACATCTTAGTTTTGATCTTACATATATAAGCTATCTATAAACAATCAGATACATACAAAACATGTTCTCACAATCAATAAAATGGTTTCATTTTGCACCAGAGGAAATAATAACTCAATAAAAGTAGAATATTCTCAGTGAGATTATTTGATTAGCTGAATGTGAGATATTCATGTTACAGGGCAGTTATCCAAAAAACAAATTGATGTGGATTCAATGATGAACTTTGTTTAATTGATCAACTTGCATATTCAGACTTGATATCATTCATATCTGTTGATATTCCTCCTGGGTACCTTGAATCATTTTACATTCAGTTCAACATTAGTTGTATTCCTCCCTTGTGAGCGTTCTGCTCGGCTGCCCTGCCAGCAGACAGACACAACCAGCGTGCCAACAGGGGCTGATCTGAGGCCAGAACTGTTGCTCTTTCAAAACACAGGTCTCCTCCGTAGCAGTGCTAGTACTAGGACAATAATTTGCTCCCTGTGACTTATCCTCAGCTACTTTATCTCCATCCTGCCAGTTGATGCTGGAAGGTAGATTTCTGCTCCCAGCATAGCAACTGCTAGTCACTCTAGTCCCCAGTGTGTGGCCACGCCCTGGGGTCTAATTAATACAACACACTGTGCATCCATATGGCTCTGTGTGATTAAACAGATAGAGAGAGGAGGGGAGAGAAAGGGAGAGAAAGGGGTGGGGGTGCAGGCGGGGTCTACTCTTCCATGTTTTCCTCACTGATGGATAAGAATATATTGCTGCATTAGCTGTTTCCCTGTTCCCGCTACAACTGTACTCCGTTCAGGCAGTGAAACAGGAAGCCGCCCTTGGCACAAAGCAGCGTGATTAGACCCTGAAAAATCAATACGTAAAATGTTTGAGTCAATCAAAGAGACAATGAATACCATCTTTTTTTCATGTCATTCGCTATGAAACAACACTTCCTCAAGGCCAGATACAAGTGTTGGAACAAAGCCCTGTTTGCAGACTGCTATTCCCCTAGGGGGATTCTTCCTGAGTATGGATTAGAGACAGGTGAGGGCTGGGGGTAATGGGCAGGGACAGGCCTGGGGCAACAAGCAGCAAGATGAAATGAAGACCAGGAGAGGAAGAAAAAACTGAGGAGAAGAGAATATGTGCTTAAATAGTGAACCTGCCGTAGTGATGGTGAAGATGCCTCACCTCCCACCTCCATCTCTTTCTTTCTCAAATAAATGTATCCTAATCACTAGAGAATCCCTTACATTGTACTCAGTTTGAGTGGTATCTATACTGTACATGTGGCTGTACAGAGATTTCTGACTCCACCTCAGAACGACATTAACATAATTGTTTTTGTGGTGCTCCAGGAATGGCAAAATATCGTTTAAACAGTCTTCAGCGCTGGCATTTATGAGGCTGTGCTTTAAGTTAAATGCTAATATTGGCATGCCAAAATTATTTCAAGAGCATGTAAGCTTTGTTTACAATACTAAGCATCTTAGTTGGGTGTACATTTGAATCAGCATTCAACACAAAGTGCAGCTGAAGCGTGTGATTAGTTTTGCAGTTACTGTGAATTAGTAAAATATTAGTCTACTTTGACCTGATGATGCTTGAAGAAAATGTATGGGATTGTCAAAGTTATTCCAATTCATCCTCTGGGGCTCATGAATGTCTAAACCAGACTTCATGGAAGTACATCTTATATAAGTTGTGACCTTTTACTCAAATACAGCTTATCACAGAACAATTTTCATTCAAATGTCTTTCTACACATGAATAGACTTCGAAACTGTGGCCTTTTTGAGCCATTTCTACACACTTTCCTTGAGACTGCAATCCAGCAGGCTTTCTTGAGGGAATATCCCACAGTTCATTGTGTGTATAACCTAATGGTGGAGCAAACACACACAACCTTCTATCACCTCTGCAGAAATCTCACCTTAATATCTACATCTAATGTTAAAATACTGTATGAGAAGGCAAGGCTGGATACCACAGGGGTAAGTCAGTATGTTTTCCTTTTTGTAAGCACACACCATATTTCCCTCCCTCTCTAGTTTACATTCTCACACCTTTTTCCGTTCGTTCGTACCTCCACCATCCTTCGATCCTCCCTCTCCTCGAAGCCACCCCACATCTCCATCCCTTGCTCCCTTTGTCCCACCCTCCCTCTTTTCTTTGTCCTGCTCCACACATCACTGCCTCCGTGCGCACAGGGGATGCGATATCTCTGCCACTCCCCCTCCCCCACACTATACCCTCCTCCCACCTCTTTTTCTTGAGGGCGCGTGGGTGCGTTGTAGATGTTAACCGTGAGTGGTCGCAAGTATGTGCGTGCATGTGTGTTTAAGTGACAAATGAAGAGAGACTTGATGGTTAGATGGGGAGGAGGGGGGGGTTGCTCTGTCAAAGATGATAACTGCATATCTCTGCATGTGAGCCCTACACACCCTGCCATTGAAAAGGCCACCCAATGTATCTCTCAAATACATATAAATGTGCTATAAGGGCATCTATACAGCCTGCATGGTCGGCTCCTGCAGAACCATTCCCCCGGCACCCATTGCAATCACATCAGCCCTCCTTTTCTCAGAAACAGCCACTCCATTAATGCTTTCAGTGCCACGTCTCCTGTGGCCTCAGCATGTTAATGCCCACATTCTCCATCAGTCACCCTCCACCACATGACACTCCATCTTAAACCGGAGCCACAGGCAACAGCACAGGGAAGAGAGAAGTGGCAGAAATTATAGTCTATTTTTCAAACCACGCAGGCCTTCACACAAACGCACCCAGAAGAACACAGTCACTGCACAGTATTACATAACAGGCTATTATTCAGCTAAGCTATTAAGTTAAGTGCCGGTAGTCTATTTGCCAATTTTACATCAAACATCTTGTTAAATATGGGCTGCACCCTTATTTTGTATACATTCTTTTCAACCCTATTTTTACAAACATAAAGTGAGTTAGTGGAGAGAAAAAAAGAGAGAAAAAAGAGAATGGATAATTGGACTTAAGTTTCCCAAGCGACCAGAACCATGACTCCAAAGGAAAATGTGTCTGGACCAATAAGAAACTGTTTGCTAACACATTTGTGATATCAATATCAAATAAAGGGTCATATGTCAAAATGTTAAGAACCTGAAGTGAGAAGTGAGTCAATATCAATTAATCGTTGTTCACACTTGACGCGCAACACCTGAGGTGGTAAAGACCAGAGCATTTTAATTAAACAGATCCCTAAGTGACTAAAATGACATCTGTTCTGACCACTCGGCAGCAAACACACCATGAGTGGAAACTCTGCAAGTGAAGAGAGGATGGGTGCCTAGTGTATATGTTTTAGCAAAACAACTTGAGTTTGAGTCAGGTTGTTTTAAAGAGAAGAGTAAAGAAGACAGATGTTATATGAACAGCAACAGCTAAAACAAATTCAGACCATTAACCACATTTTAAACAATTTGACGCAATGAAAAGGATTATACTTAAAGATGACTTTGACATTTTTACTCATAAGTAAGTTATTTGACATTGTGATAATACTATGTAAAGCCTGCCCATAATATATCTAATTGATTGTTGAAACCACACACACACACGCACACACACACGCACGCACGCACGCACGCACGCACGCACGCACGCACGCACGCACACGCACGCACGCACACACACACACACACACACACACACACACCACACACACACACACACACACACACACACACACACAGAGGACCGCACTTAAAAAAGAAACAGGAGCTGACAAGATGGTTCTGATTATTTGCGACGTGAGAGGAGGGATGTCACCTGGGAAGTGTGTTACGGCTGGGAAATCTGGAAACAGTAAAAAAAAAAGAGGGGAAAAAAACATGGAACATCAGAGGTAGGTGGCCGGGTATGAGAGTTTGCTGGTGTGACCTCTGGCCTCCCTCCCTCTTGGCTGCTCCCTTTGAGCCGCTAAAAGGCGTGCGGTGTGAGAAGCCAGAAGACAGCTGCACCCCCCCTCTCCTCCTCTGGGCCCTCTCTGGGAAACTGAGGTCCCCTTTCCCAACTCACTTTAAAAGCTGTGGGGTCAGGAGGAGCCGGGGCCCAGTTGAGGTGGTCCAGCCGGGGATAGAGTTTCACTGCTTTACACGGCCAGTCTGTCTGTGTGTGTGTGTGTGTGTGTGTGTGTGTGTGTGTGTGTGTGTGTGTGTGTGTGTGTGCGCGCGCGTGTGTGTGTGTGTGTGTGTGTGTTGGTGTGTGTGTGTGTGTGTGTGTGTGTGTGTGTGTGTGTGTGTGTGTGTGTGTGTGTGTGTGTGTGTGTGTGTGTGTGTGTGTGTGTGTGTGTGTGTGTGTGTGTGTGTGTGTTGGTAAAAAGGGGAAATAAATGGGATGCTGTTGTCTCTATATTTAAACTACAAATAAAGAAGAAACTTACTGTAATAATCACAATCACCTTCACTCTGCCACATTATCCAGTGCAGAAAACATGTATTTACACATGGATGCCATGTTGCACAGGATGCTACAGTTCCTGAAGTATGTGCAAACAATATAGTGAATCAGTGATATTACGGAAAGTACAACATAATTTGTAGTTTTACTTGCCATCCTAACTTTACAGAAGCACTGTCCTGAACACAAACTGAGAGTGTGTGTCTTGGGAATTGCACAGATGCTAATGTTTCATAGCTTTGCCAGTGTTTATTGATTACTATAAGAGCACACTCTGCAGGGTAAATGCACTGAGATCTGTGATCTGTGAATTTGCCCGCATCTGCAAAGTGAGATATTCAAGATAGTATACAGTATTTAAGACATATTGTGCAAACCACTGAATTAGACTGCAAGTACAATAGGTCAAAGGACTAAAGGAAACTGGGAAATCAGTGAGTAAACTGGATGGATGATTGATGGTTTGGCCAATAATTTAACCAAGATCAAGAGCAATCTCGATGGGAAGTTCTTTAAGTGCTCAGAAAAATGAAAGTTTCAACATCTGTGTAACATCTGAGGGCCACTGTGTGATATGATCCAACGCTGCAGAATAACTACTCAATGGACCTTGAAGTGAGATGGTTTTGTTTGATAATTTTACCATTAACCTTCATTTCCTCTTCTGAATTAGTTGGGCTTGTTTAAAAACTCATCTGACAGTTTTTTTTCCTGCACCGCTGGACTTGTTTATAATTATTATTGCTGTATTCCCAGTTCATCAACGATGGTAAGGATAACCAACACTATAAAAACAAACTGGAATTGTCTTTGGATTGAAAGCAGAGACCAAAAGAGGAGGTTGATCTATGTCTGACTTCCCCTTTGTCTCCAAGTTCAATCACGCATTGGGATTCACAGTGATTAGAGGTCCGGCACCAACCTTTATCGACCAGGAGCTCTGGGCCTCATGCTCAATACTCTTTGTCTGTCCAGCAGGCCATGAGTTAATGTGCCGAACAGTACAGCAGGAAGGTAAAGTAGGGAGACTGCACCAGATTGATCTGCTGCATCTCAGAGGACCACAGGAAGCAAGCAAACACATCTGTGCTGTACATTACGCTTCTTTATCCACCAAGCTCAAGTCTTAGGTACACACACACACACACACACACACACACACACACACACACACACACACACACACACACACACACACACACACACACACACACACACACACACGCACACACACACACAAATAAAGACAATCTCTGGACTTTTTATTTCTAGAGCTAGTTTATTATCACTGTTATTGTTTTTTATTCAGTTTTGCACAATGAAACCTTAAACAATACAAACCACTAAACATTTTCTATGTTTTTACACACATACACACATACAGTACACACTTTGTATGTGGATATGTATACAGAGTTAAACTTCAACACCTTGGTCTAGAGAGTGTAGAAACATACATTTGTGGAAACATACAGAAGTGATCCCTGACAATGCTCTGAGAACGCTTTTTAAATCATCTCGTATTGACCTGAATTAAACTGTGGGAGAAACAGTAAGACAGACAGAGGCAGTGACCTCTGCAGACAGACAGACAGATGTGTGATCATAGGCTGGCTTTACAGATCTATGCTCCTTTGTTCCAACTGGTCGATCTGTTAATTGAACGCAGGCAACACAATGGATGAGGCTTGTTTTTTGACATAAACAAGTAGTTTACACAGCTGGTATATGCATATGGTTTTTGGTTTCAGGCTGGCACCACATTTGAACCCTGTAGGAATTTAAAAATAATGATAAACTGCATAGACACAAAAATATTTAGTTGTATCGTTAAAAGAAACTGAAGCTAGAATAAAACGTCTGACAGCGTTTGCCTTCTCTTGCCCTTTGTTGCTGTCACATGTTCTACTGCAGGTGAAGACAACAATTATTTCTGTGAAAGCATATACATAAAAGACTGATTGAAAAAAGCCATACATTTTTTTATACATACATAACTAGTTTTGTGTGTGATAAGATTCCTGTCCTATATCATCTCAACCAGGACAGCTTATATACTGTTAATATATCAATCTATGAAGAGATGGTGAACATAAATAACAGCCATGCTTTCATTGGTCATGTCCTGGTTGACAATGCCAGTAAAGTTAAAAACTGGTGGTATCTGTGCACCAATCAGGATTGATCTAATCTTTAACAATATAAACAATTAAATATAGTTCACCCCAGTTCATCTATTTTATGCATATGAGTACAATTCTGGATACAAACCAGCAACATTGGGCAAGAGCAGGTCAGATATTCTTACGCCTACATGGTTAAATATGGCAACAAGATATTGGCATCATTTTATCTTTAGACTAAATAAAACTATTTTGCCTGCAGTGCTGCAGGATCAAAGCTTAGACTGAGAATCACAAACGTTAATGTGGTGCTTTTGATTTTACAATGCATGTCTCTGAAAGCTTAAACAAAGATGTTTTTTACTGACAAGCTGTTATTCACCTTCATGTTTGACGCTAACCTCAAAGGGAAGGTTTTGGGGGGTGGGGCGGTCTATCACCTGCATGCACAGTAGATCTGACCCAGGAGCTTTGTTCTTATATCTGTGGCCAAATTAGGGATCACCCAGTTGCTTTAGAGAGTGTTGACAATCAGAACAGACATCAATACAGAACAGACATTGTCCTTAAGCAAAGAGGGTTTGCAAAGGAAAATCAAAACAGCTTGTCAGTTTAAAAGGTAACAGGACTGACAGGATGTCAACCCGAGTCACTCGTGAGGATGACTGGTGGAAACAAGATGAAGATGAGGTGATAATCAGACATCAGTGAGAGCAAGACAGATTTATCAACGGAAAAAAGGTCACTCAACCTATTTTCATCAATACACACCATCAAAACAGATTGACCGACAGTGACCATCAATAGCACCATATTGAGCTCACAACATTATTTGTCTAAATATCACAGTGCTACCATCACAAGTCCAATAATGCTAACCAACACTTTTCATTTCAGCTTAAATAACACTTTAGCTTTTACATAATTTCTCATGCAGATCTACTGTAGGGTTCTCTCTGCCTACTACCTTTAAACACATTGGATTCAATCTGCTTTCTTGACAGAGGTATATAAAATATAATACTGATCTCAAACATTAAAGTACATTTACATTAAATCAACATTTGACAAGAGTATAAATCACTTCCAAATCTTTAAACTCAGCATTATTTGACATGTACAGTCATCGGGGTCTCAGAGCAGAACAACATAGAGATAAATGCATCGGAAATGTAATCAATTCACAATCATATAGGGTGATCATTTGGTGCCACAATGATCAATACCATATCAGATAAAGGTAATGTATTTCAAGCAGAGGCTTTGGACTTTCAGAGAAACCAAAGAGAAAATATTTCAGGTTACCCAAAACATACTTGCCCTTGAGATCAACCATTGACAGCATTGTATTTTTACATCCATGACAGACATTATACAGAGACAATGTCAGTCTAACCAGTCGAATATGGTCATTCTGATCTGGTTACCTGGGTTCAGTAAATGCATAAGACAGAGAATTGCACAGACATGTATAGTCAACACAGTTAGAGACATACTGTATACTGGCAATGCAAAACAAATCCTACACATGCCCAGCCCAGGATGCCTTTTTTGTGAGAACCTGAGAAGAAGTATGAATAAAATGTAAATGCAACTAATATTTTTTTTAATGTTGTTTAATACTTATGTAATACCTTTATTTATTTCAGTAAACTATTGTCTCAGTTAACAGTTAAAACATTAGTCTAAAATGTAAAAAAAGAAGTCCCAAACAATTTATTCGCTTGAAGCTCAAGATAAATTATTTAATACTTTTTGTCTAAAACCCAAAAATATTCAGTCTACCATCATTTAGTGCTTGAGAAATGTGTTAAATGGTTAATCAATTGTTATGCCGATTTATTTATAGATGTATTGAGTGAATAGTTACAGCATTAGAATGAATATCAATACTAAAGAGAGAACTACAGAAGGTTTTTAGTCATTTAGGTTTTACGTGAATGTGATTTCCCTGAAGTTGTCACATATTATATATTCGCAGAAATTGTTACTTTGTGTTTATGTCTAATCCCTACATCCACGTTTTTAATCACACTCTGGGAAACTAAGGTGGAATTTAAACTATTTTCCGATACATTGTCCCTATCTGTTTCTAGCACAGCAGCCAAAAAGAGGACACATGTTTATCATCCTGCCAACTATTTATTTTATTTATGTAAAATGACCAACAAAAAAGGCATCCCTTAACTGGGCATTAGCAGAATTTAAAGAGGGAAATGAAGTAAAGTCCAGAAGGCCAAGTGCGGCCCGCTAAGGATCAGAGAGTCCCTGAGCATACACTCTCTCTGTCCAAAGTTCAGGATTCCTTAATAGAGAAACAGAGGCTGGCTTACTGACAGGAGCTTAGTTTGGTGATATAGGACTTCCCAAGGCTGCAAAATATACAAGACAAAGGCCCTTTTATCTCAGTGTCAGCGAAGGAATCATGTTCCTTCTACTGATGGAGTTACAGAAGCCAGTCAGTCTCCGGTAAATCACACAAGTTCTAATATTAAACAGTAAAATGACAACCTGACCTATCGAAGTCTTATCACGTAAACATGATCGTCACTGCACCACATCCGCAGTGAATCAGGTTAAACATTATGGCACTAAAATCTGTCACATCCACGGGTGAGATGTGGGCAATTTCCTGCAGGATATTAACCCTAAATTACACAGAGGGACAGAGGAAGGAAGGAAGGAAGGAAGGAAGAGAGAAAAGCACACCACTTGTTTCCCCAGTGAAATTACTCTCAACAGTAAATACACTGATTAAGGCTGCAGCAGCCCTGGAGATTAAATATCACGTTGGTAGGTATACAAATATACAAGCAGGAGACATTTAGGCTCAAGCATTTGTTTCTGCTATTTTGACAAGTACCACTATTGTTTTTCCAACACTTGTAACATAATATTAACACCAGAGCGTACAATTAAATACAATAAATGAATGCAGGGAAAACATCTGCCAACAAATAAGCATAGACAAATAAATTCATAAGGCATAACATTACAGTACCGAAGGTGATCAATACAACAGAAACTGTGTCTAATGCAGGTTTGCAAAAATACACGAGGGTGGCAGGTGATCCTCTGTGGGGACAGAAACAACTCTCAAGGTGAATGTCAATTATTAATTTTCCAATTTCCTACATTTTCATTGCTCATTATGCTTCATTTACTAAACAGCTTCAATAACGGTAAAACTGTAAAACCACCAAATGCTAGCCTTGCTAGCTCTGCTGCTTCTCAGAATAGCAGAGAGTTGTTATTTTTGCAAACGCAACGTGGGGAAAGCTGGCAGACAAATAGCTACCAAGTGAGCTGACCAACCTACACCAAATGACATTTCTTGGATTAAACACCACAAATGTAGATAAAGGTGTAGTTGCCTTTGCAAAGTGCAACTCAATGTTAGCTTTTCACTGAAGTGAGGCAACATAACCATTTAGGTCAACACTGCAAACATTAAAACAAATGACTAATTTGTCAAATTTGTATACTTCTGTGCTTGTTTTTGCTAAGTGGAAAATGTTGCACCTGTCAGAAATTCCCAATTTTTACCGTAAATGTAGCATGGTTTAGGTAATAACCAATTTACCTGAGGTTAAGGAGCAAGTACGGAATGAATTAATTTGAGTTGTAAGTGTTGGAGTTGTAAGTGCCACCCGCTCTATGTTTTCCAGTTTACTTATTCAGTGATCAACTTTTTACAGAGAATATATAGTCAAACAGCTTGAAGGCTTGTGATATGAAAAGAAAAAATTAACCAAATTACACATTCACATCCTCATGAAACTAAGCATGAAATTGAATAAAAGTAAGTGCACGAGATAAAATTCCTGAAAAAGTTCTCCCTCCTTTTGTGTTTGTGTACTGTGTACCCTTTTCCTGTCTGACCAGCATGTGGCGACCATTGCAATATATATATATGTACATTTTTATATACGTATGTGTGTATTCTTCTAATCCTTTGTTCATACTCTGTGTCTTTCCTTCATTAAGACCTAAGAGAAAGGCCAAAAACAGGGTTGAGGTAGGTAACCATGATGCATCAGAGCAAGTCCTGTACAGTATGTGACGACAAAGAGAAACAGAGAGCCGGGAAAGGAGCCCTGTGATTGGAGAGTCACCCTCACCCTGCTCTACACTACATCTGTAATCGTCAACATCCAGCGATATTATAAACATGGTATTCCTGAAGCACTTAAACCAGTCAGTGTTGACAGGAGGGAGGAGGCTGAGCAGCAGTTGTGTTTTTTGAGGAAGAAAGTATCAATAGTCAAGCATGACCAGCAACTGTCATGTCTGAAAGGCTACTACTTTGTTTAAAAAAGGAGGCAGATAATGTGACATGAAAATAACATCACTATAATAAGAGCACTGCAGCAAAAAATATCCAGAATGCGGTTAGACATACATTGCATCCCATTCAAATCAAAGGAACAGTTTTGGGAAACACGCTTACTCGTTTGTTTTGATCAGGTAAGAGAAGACCAATACACCTCTCACATCTGTCCGTTAAATATGTTATGATTAGTTGGAGTTACTGCTCACAGTCAATAGATAATCCAGCACATAATCCCCCCTAATAGGTAAATTAATTGAGCTTTATATACAGATAAAGAAAATGTGTGTATTTCCCAACATCTAAGTATGAAGATGGAGCTGGGAGGGAATTCAATTAGCTAAGCATAACGACTTGAATGACGGGAAACAGCCAACCTTGCTGTCTAATCAAATCTGCAAACTAGAACCTCTAAAGCTCACTAATACCTTAGTTATTTCTCATTTATTGTATTTGTGCTCAAACAGTAATTTAAATATTTAAATGTGATTTTAGGGGCGAAAATGTGCTGCACTGTACATGCTAAGCTAGTGCTAAGCTAGGCTAATCGTCTAGCAGCCGTAGCTTCTTGGATAAAATATGAGTGGTATCATACGACTGTCAGCAATAAGCGTATTTACCAGAACAATTTCTTTAAGTCAGTATACACCAACAACTGTGATTTGGTAAGATTTGTGCTTAAAAATCTTCTTGTTATACAAAAATCATATAGCCTACCTATGAAAACATTCATTCCAAAAAAAGAAAAATCTGCATACAAACTCACACAAATAGACACAATTCAATCAGCGCCATTTCAACACACATGTATGATGTCTGCATATGACATAATTTTGCCTGTTGTCCAATTGAACATGATGTAATATGACTCGTTGAGCAGTAAAGAGCCCTGGATAGATCATTAGCAATGCAGTGTATCTCTAATGCTCTTCTCATTTAAAAAGAAAAAAAAAAAAAGGTTAAAATGGAACAACATTATTCATACCTAACGTACTGTAATTCATACAACAGTGTTATCAGTCTGTCAACTTGCATGAGGTACTGACATTGTATCTACAAACGCCATATTCATCAACAGAGGGAAACCAGGATTTCACAGAGGGGAGAGAAAAGAGGGTTTTTCATTATGCAATAAACAGACAAACAACAACAGCGACAACATTAACATTGTTATCTTGAGGTAGAACATTAACTTCAGCATTTGGAAGTGCTTTATGTTGGATACTTGTTTTTTTGTTCGTTTTGCTTCAACAAGCAGGAGAAGAGAGACGATCCTTGACATCTGAGGTAGTGCGGCACCTGATCTTTTAATTTTTGAACCAATCAGTTCCTCCGCATGTAACGTAATTGTGAGCACAGGGGAAGGTCATGTCCCGAAAAGCTTCCCGCAACACATTCATTCCGGCTGAGGTAGGTTTTTGTTGAATCGTAAGGTTCACACAGTCAAGTCTAGAGCCTGTATGAAGGCCAAGACCTCATTTAAAATGTTGATATCACTGAAACAATGTCCTGAGACAGAATACATCGAGTCCCTGGACGAAGGCTGAGGTCTTCTGTGAGCGATAAGGTGGAATCATTGGTAGTGTGAGCAGGCAGCAGGAGTCTTTGACATCCACAGAAAAGTAGAGATAAGACCAATAACTTATAACCACTTTGACATATAGGTGATAAAGATATATATGTATATATATATTTATAACAATTAAAAATTAAATCATCATTGTATAACAAGGACATTCTGGGGCCTCTATTCTGTGTGCTACCCAACACCAGAAAATTAACAAAAGACCAAATTGTAAAAAATAAAGAGTGTTTGACTGGCCTGTCTGGCTAGAAAGAGCCAACCCCCAGAAGAGGGCTCAGGCAGAAAACACTCTGATATACTGTCCTAGATCCTCTAGAACTTCTTAACTTACTAATAAAAAACATCTTTGCACAAAAGGAAAAACTACTTTGAAAGGAAACACTTGTCAACCTGAGTGAGAGAAGAGTCTAAGTGGACACTGTGGACAGTGTCGTGTGAGGGGCCTTTCGTCCTGATCAGCCCTAGTCCTGCCGACCCACTCCGGCTGCAGGACGCTCCTGGAACTGCGTCTCTCGCTCCAGCCCAAACTCGTCCAGCGGTATCGTAGACAGCTGGGTGTCATTCAGCACGTAGGAGTCAGACTGAAACACATGCATTATAAATAGAGTTAGATAGAGAGCACATAGTAGAGAAAGACAGGAAACATGGCAGGTTCCCAGCCACCACGAGGCTTTTGTTTATCCTCATTATTCCTAACCTCGACTTCATTTTTGAGTGCTTTCATCACACAATAAGGTTGGTATAAAACACTGTAGCTTTAGCCTACGCCAAATGTTCTTCCTAAGGTTTTGCCTAAATGTAGTAATACAATAAGTAGTGAGTGTTAGAACCTGCAGTTATTCTAAACCAAAGAAACACAATGCTTTAGGTCATATTTTGGTTTTAGGAAAAGATTGAAACATTTCAGAGAGGTAAAAAAAACATATACTGTTGTTTGTTTCTGCTCAAAAGGTGTTACACATTTTAAAGCCTGGATTAAAGCCATTAAACATAATGTTCAGCCTCTCACACATATTGCTAAATAGGATTTTCTGATCAAGATAAATAAGTATATGGAGCGGTTTAACATGCCTTCTTGGAAATAAATCGGGCATGACTGAGAATAAAAGTACAACAGATTTAAAGATCACAAATTCTACACTTTATTACATTTTTTGCAGCTCCAGGCAAGGCTTTCAGAAACACTACATTTACCAAAGTAACTTCTGAGATATTAGAATGTGGCGATAATGCCAAGAACACAAGAGATACAAAGATTATACTTAATCGTGCTTTTAAAACAAGCTTTCAAGTTAAAGTAAAAGTGGATGTTCCTGTGAGGTTGTTAATAATCTCTGAACAGGAAAACCGTGACTGTGCACAGTTAAAGCACGTGCAGCATGTCAAACTTTAACCAGGAAATGAGGCTGTAAGCTGTGCTGGATGTTAACATTGGACATCTTAGGTTATAATATCATGTCACATTTAAAACCGAATGGCTTTCAGTTTATATCATTTCTCGTAACCAGGACTCACCATGCATGCATCTTGTGTGGTGGGCTGAGTGAAAAGTCTCTCAAGCTCGTTGCTGTCGGCCACCTTCTTCCCAGCTGTGCTGCCATTGACCTCCATCTCTCTCCTGGCACCCCCGTTGAGCCCAGAGGCCCTCTGGGAGGAGGAGGAGGACTCCAGCACAGCGCTGTGCCCTGCCTGGGGGGTGGCCTGAACCGCCTTACACATCATTAACCTGGGGATTACATGAACACACACACATGAAACTCAGCTACACACACACATGATAGGCAGACATTAACCTGGAACATTCATTATTGGAAAGTTATTTAAATTGCTACTATTGTTGGTTTACACATGATGTTTGTACTGACCTGCCGCGGTAGCTGAAGACGAGGAAAAGCACACAGAAGATGATGCAGGTGACTCCGATGTGTATGCCGATTATGATGCCTGTGGTGGATGTTTTGCTCTGTTCATCTTTCACACAGTCACATGGGGCATCCAACACTGAGGAGACACAGCACACCTCACAGTCAAACATTCATTAAAGTTTGTGTAAACAAAGCTAAGTCAGGAAGGAGCAATACAATCAGATGACCTGGGTGTGATGTAGGACAGTGTGTAAATACATAAAGATGTGTCAGACAATTACCGGATTTCTCCAACGCCTCTCGAAGAGAAACAAATCGGATGGTGGCGTTGCCATCTCCGTGTTGGTTGTATGCGAACAGCTTTATCTCATAGACCAGAGAAGGATCTGCACAAAAAGAAAAGACGGAAAGAGATTTTCAGATATGTCTTTTAAGCTACGGTAAATCAATAATTAAGTCAACTAAACCTAAAAGATTTATTAAATTGTGACACTTTCACTCATTTTCTTTGTTGAAATTCATAAATAACTTGTTTGTGCATAGAGATTATGAGCTGCTTGTTTTTGCACCCAGATCACAATTTTCAAATAAGGTTTCTTAATGAAGATAACAATACGATTTAAAGATAGAGATCAGTTGGTTGAAAAAGCTAAATCCTAACGAGCTACACATCTCACCCAGCTGAGTGATGTTGTACTGTGTGACGTTGCGAGGGAAGAGGATGGGGCCAGTGAACATCGGAGTGTGGGCTCTTCTGTAGTACAGTCTGAAGCCCTGTTGTTGGCCCATCTTGGAGGAAGGTTCCCACGTTGCCTGTATAACACTGCTGTTCATCACCTTGGTGAAGAGAGAAGGGGACGCTGGCACTGCAACACAACACAGACCTTAATCAAAATTCTGCAACAATATGATAGTCAAAGTTTATATTTTGTGGTTTGAATAGTGACTACTCGTGTTTAGTAAGATTTACAGTTAAGTGATGACTACTAGCTCAAAATCTTTCATTTTTCCCACTCTCAGCAAGCAGTTCAAATCTATATTGCAAACCTCCAAGCATGTTTATTCTTGGTGATAGATATGCTGTGTGTTTGTGTTCTTCTTTCTCCAGCTCACCCTCCCCGTGAGTGGTCTCCGTGACACTGTCTGATGGTTTGCTGGCCCCATGGGATGTGTAGGCCTTGACGTAGAAAGAGTAACTGGTGGAGGGCTCCAGGTCTCGGATGATCTGCTGCAGCGTCGCTTTACTGAGGGCCTCCTCATACTCCATCTCCGCAGGGTCTGAAGGAAGACGATGGGTTGAAAACACATAAATAGGAAAAGAAAGCAGGAGCAGGCGTTAAAGTGGTGGAAATGGGATCAAGAGAGGAAACAATAAATACAATCTGTTTCTGTCATGATTTTATGATTATTGCCCATTTCGCTGGTTTTATCAGAGCAGCTCCGTTAGGTAATAGCTAATCTAGTTTGGCCCTGGGAGCCTGAATGATGATGGTTGGCTGAATTGCAGGGTGGAGAGAGGAGATTGAGGGGGCAAAAGGGGGAGTTTCAAAGGCTGTGTTAAAGCATTTTATTGCTCTCAATTCAGAGACAACCAACCATAACCACTATCTACATCCAGCCCTCAAACCATTGGGCCATACCATCGTGCAAGGGTAATTACAGATCCTATTGGTTGGCCCCCAGGGCCCTTAATTATCCATCTGATGAAACTATTGAGGAGAACAGCAGCTGGCGCTACGAGACCCTCACCCCACACAAATACACACAAGACACACATACTTGCCCAAAGCTGTAACAAACATACTGCATGTGTGTAAACAGGCATGCACATGTATGTACACACACAGACAGTATCATTCCAATACACTCATAGATCCCAAGGCCAAAATATATGAAGTTTAGTTATTTAATTATCCTCATTATTTCCCAGTATATAGTAGAGGCTAGGAACTCGTACTGTTGCAAAAACACAATTTTGGTAATTTATTAGATTCTATGATTTTACACTGCCACTGTAAGTTGGCATTGGATAGAAGTGTACCCGCACTGGGAGTTTCTTTTATAATTAATTGAAACTGTTTATTGGGCTGTTGGGTTGTTTCTCTCTGGGGTCCTTTTCAGATTTTCTAACAACAAAATGCAACTTGAAACATGAGATCACTTCCTTGTGTGTTCATTTTGACACATTTAATTGATCATAGAAACACCTTACTTAGCGTTAGAGATGAGAGTGACAGTCATTTATTAAAGGGATGCTGGCACCATTTGTAATTTGTGTGTTAGTCCTGCTCGCCAATTGTTTCCCCAGGCCACTCACTGTCAGTGTCAGTAATGTCTATCAACATCACTTCAGTATAAGCGTTTCATCAGATCATCATATCTAATGGTGACTTATTTTCATGTAATTTATTGCATATAGCCATTTAGATCTTCATTGCAGCCCTACCTGAAGTCTTGCGGATGTGCAGCACATAACCGATGATGTCCTGCGTGTTTTGCTCCGGCTTTCTCCAGGACACCTGGATTTTGGAGGGGGAGAGGGCCTCGGCCCGCACCTGGGAGGGCACACCGGGCAGTCCGTTGGCCCCGAGCACTGTGAGGCGGGCGCTGGCCTGTGTGGAGCC
Organism: Notothenia rossii; assembly: GCF_949606895.1. NCBI lineage: Eukaryota > Metazoa > Chordata > Actinopteri > Perciformes > Nototheniidae > Notothenia > Notothenia rossii. The sequence goes on from NC_136904.1 coordinate 20,402,731, forward strand.
GGCGCTGTTCTCAGCGATACACTGGTAGATCGCCTCGTCGTCCTGGCTGATACCATAAATCGTCAGAGTGCTGTGAGAGGAGCAGGACAGAAGAGAGGGGACAGGAAGGAATCAAAGTGGGAAAGAAAAAAGAAAAAGGGGGATGTTTAGTTTCTCTGACATCAATATGAAAGAGAAGATGTTTGAATTTTCAAACCCAAAGAAGTTCATTTTAAAATGATGTTAATAGTTATTTTAAATTAATCTTAATTACATTTTATGATGTTATGTACCAAAATTGTTACATAACTACAATTGTCAAAATCCCCTTGTGACACTTTTCTTTAAAACTGAATTAATATCTGTTTTTCTGATCAAAAATTGTTTTAATGCGTTTCAACAATGCATAACCAGTGTTTGTCATTTAGAGATTCGAAAGCAACATCTTTGCATACAAATGAGACAGCGGTCTGTACTGTTTGTATGTACAAAGAGAAAAAATTATTACAAAGAACACAAACAAACAATAACAATGATATCTGTTTTTGACTAGTTTTCCTTATTGAGGAAAGTATACTTATATCTTCTTCTAGTAGAGCATCACATTTGATTGTATAGTTTTATGTCTTGAGAACTAACGTATGACTTGTCTCCAAGAAATAAATTACTCCACTGAATGAATGTACTGTAACTTCACACCTAAGGAAAGGACTGCACAGAGCAAAGAAGATGAATGTGACATTGTGACAGCATGTCAAAAGTGTGTGTGTGTGTGTGTGTGTGTGTGTGTGTGTGTGTGTGTGTGTGTGTGTGTGTGTGTGTGTGTGTGTGTGTGTTTGAGTGAGTTACAGAAAGAGCCACACATCACATCACACACTTCAGACAGCAGCAGTGTGCACAGAAGATCCTCACTACTCATGCAGAGGCTAGCGTGCACTTTCAAACTGATTCGTCTTCGACTCGAACTCACAGAGTAGATACATCTATTTCACTATTTCAAAAAATGTAATTTGCCTATATCAGTGAAACCTTTCATCTGTCCATCCCCACATAATGTACTCACCTCATCACTCATACCTATATACACACATACACATCCTCCCACGCTCAATGCCTTCACTCTATATTCCCTTTCTTCCACCCGACGCTCCTCACGTCGCACATCCACAACTCTGCTCTTTGTCTTTCTACTGTACCACTGCTGCTTCTTCTTCCCTCCCTCCCACCTGGCCTGTCTCCTGTTATAGGAGAAGTATAAGCTGTGTGTGTGTGTGTGTGTGTGTGTGTGTGTGTGTGTGTGTGTGTGTGTGTGTGTGTGTGTGTGTGTGTGTGTGTGTGTGTGTTGTGTGTGTGTGCATGTTGGGTAAGTGTTATTAGATGAGAATAAATAATTCCACTCCTCTTATTTGCCCTAAGGCAAAAATAAAACATTTAACATACTATTGAAATGAGACCCTGTGGCGCAAAACAATTCTGCATGCCATTTTCCTATCATGGCCATTTTGTCTGTATTTATCGAGTAAAATGTGCAGGAGAAAATTGAAAACGCACACATAATGTATACCTTGGCAATGTTGAAGGGCTTGTATCTTGACTTTATCTATTTTCTCTGCTTTAAAATACCTTGGTTTTGGCATTTTAAGAGATCAGAAGCGCTTTTCAATTGAAAGAAGGAAAACCCTCTGGCTCCTGGCTCTCATGCTGTGCTTTAAGTTGAAACAGTAGGATTGAATGCCGCAGGAGTTCACCACACCCTGCAGCATTCTGCCTAATCCGCCACTTGCAATTTCTAAGAACCTGTTGAACAGATTGTAATCTTTCTTTGACGGACAGGTAGCATAATTTCTGTATTAAATTAAAATGTATTAAGAAATGCCAGGTTGATCCCCGTGAGGGAAAGCATGGCATTTATTGAAAGAACTACATATCAGCCGTGTGCGGTGCATGGGGACTGTGACCGACCACCTTCTGGACCTGTGAAATTGGACATGAAGAAATTGACATTTCAGCTATCGACACACGGCGCTGAAGTCCAACCAGCCTCAGCGTGGTATGTCGGGATGAATTTGTAAGGACGGGGGGGGTGCCGTGCCGGGTCAGCAGGCAGGATGGAGAAGAGAATCGTTCCATTTGCTTTTCAAAATTGATGTGCTGGCTGGGATACAATTATTGTACGTCTCTAATCTGGGTCAGAATACGCTGCGAGGTGGAAGAGTTATTATTCTCCCTGCTCTGCCAGGTGGATTCAATCTGGACAATTATCAGGTCAGAGAGGCCCTCTGTGTTTCACCCACTCTGAGCCAATCTCACCTCTGACCCCTGAGGTGGCAGCAGTCGCCAGCCTCAGCTCACTACTCAACCATCACATTTCTGACAGCCTTTCATATCAGCGATGGATGGAGTGTTCGCAGACAGGCAGCCCTGACCAGACGCCGCAAAGAGGCCCCGGAGACACACTGCCCCGATGCCACCGGGCCTGGACGGGCCTCATGGGTGTGTGAGGGGAATGCAGGGAAATTTCACAAGACGTTGCGTATTTCAGAAAGTTCAGTAGCGGCCGGCATGTGTGCTCACTCACATGCAAGAACACACAGACACATGTATACATGAATTGCCAAATATACACAGTCTGATCCTGCTGACGTTTAGCTTATGAAATACCACACCTGATGTCCAAACTTCCTTTCCAAATTCCAAAACGATAAAAGCTTTAGTGGTTTCAACGTTTAGAGTATCCGAAAATAAGTATATGAGTAAGAGACAGAGAAGTAATTTGGAGATATACTGTATATTTTAACTTTTATAAATTATATTGTTCACATATCCCTTATAAATGATTTAAGATGTGGGATCAATAGGGTTTTTTGTTGTTTTTAATGTTTTACAAAGATAAGAAATATTCTGTGTTTTGGTTTCACCTTTGCATCATATTTGGGTGTGAACCAATACTTTGTTTTTTTTAGAGACTCTATAAACAACTTGGCAAAGGAGAATAGCGTCAAACCTGACAGACCTGATGGATGCTCGATGTTTAGAATAATTTGTTTTAGGCTGCATTGCAATTTTGTTGATTAAGATAAAAGAAAAACCTGGGGTACTGTAAGTACCCAAGGACTACGAGATGCAGTTAATGAAAATAAGTTAGAACTGCAAAGAAAAATACTTCTTATAAGTTAAGTTCTTTGTCTGGACAACTGTTTTCTTCTACAGGTGAAAGAAGAGAATAAGATAAAAACAGTTTCTCTTTCAAACATCCTCAGTAAAGGAGAGGACAATACCACACAAGGTTCAAGGGACTCTTTAAATCTCTCTTATAATGATTTTTTAGAAGAGCTTTTAAATAAATAGTTTTGCCCCGAATTGTACAATACATTAATATTCAACAGTAGAGCAAGGCCACCAAAGATCCCTACAAGGCGTGAGAAAAAAAAAGAAGGATGGGAAGTCTGAGTGAGACAGAAGAAGAGGTCTGGGAAGTATATGGCCTGAATTTGGGCTCTTTGCTTGTCTTACATGATCTCCAGAGCCAAGCTGTCCTATCCTGACAGGTTGACACCATCATTTACTCATCAGTTCAAGGTCACTTCACAGATTGATGGATAAGGCCGTGGGCCAGGGGAGTGGCTGACAGAGGGGCCTTGGGCCTGTTGTTTGGCTGTGTTTACTCTCCGTTGTCTCTGAGCAGCACCCCATCAAAAGCCAGCGTGGCCATTGTGGATTCAGCAAGAGGGAGAGGGGGAGAAAACTAAGGGGACAAAGAGAGAACAGGAGGAAGAGGTGGGAAAGGGGGAGGGGAGGAACGATGAGCTGTCTCTGGCCTGAGAGGAGGGAAGGGCCCAGGGATATGACTGATTACAGGCGGGGTCAGAGTTCAAGGCCAATGCCCAGGCCCCAGCTCTCTGTAATGGGGGCAGGAAAGGGGGATGTGGGGCACAGAGAGGGGCCGCAAACAAGAAAGGCACGTCTGGGTAAAAGAAAGAGAAGAAAAAGTGAAAAAAAGAAAGCCCTTTGAAAGGATTCTGCAACGAAATGTCCAGGTTTGTGTGCAGCCTGTTCCTTCAGATGTTGGCCATTAATTATAAAACACACCACGATGCTCACACACACTTGAAGCATGTTCTTTCCCTTACTATACAACTTAAACTCTCTCCACACCAGTGTCAAAAAGGATCCTATGTATTCTAAATTATTTACAGAAAGAGAGTAAACTGATCAAATGTTTATGGGATCTTTCCTTTAAATCTTCATTCATCACAAGAGAGAACTAAATGTTTGTCAATAGTACAGTATCACTTTAAAAAAACACAGATTGGATTTCAACCTAACGATTATTTCACTGTCTGATGTGAGATCACAGCTTGTACGTGTTTGATTATAAGTATTAGCGTTAGTGGCTTTATAGTGAGGCAAGTCCTTATAGTACATCATTAGTAACAGCTCTCATCCAGGCTTCTCATAGCTACAATAGGATGTTTCACAGGAGCCTGGCGAACAAGGCCCAATAATGTTCTGTTTACAGAAGCTGCTTATTAGCTTTTCTCTGACATCATTGCATCTTATGCAGCCTTTCCTGTTGCTGTGTCTTCCTTGTTTGTGTAAAGTGTGTAAAGAGTGTAAAGAGTGCGTGTGGACGAAGCTAGATAGTGCAACACGTTGGTGAATTTTCATGTTTGATTATGCGTGTGCACAAAACGAATGATGGAATGCACCACAGGGCTATTTGTGCACATACAGGGCTCACTTGCTTTTTGATTAATGTGTGTGCATGCATGTGTGTGAATGAAATGTACAATCGATTCCCCATCCTTCCCTTGTCCGATTCGCTTTTGAAGGTCAGCGTCATGAGAGATGGCTTAGGGAGAAACCTTAGTGTACAGTATGTGTGTGTATGTGCTTTTGTGTGTGTGTGCACACACACACACACACACACACACACACACACACACACACACACACACACACACACACACACACACACACACACACACACACACACACACACACATACACACACACACACACACACACACACACACATACACACACACACACACAAACACACACACACACACACTAATTAATATTTCTGCTAGGTACAGTACACGGCACTCACTATATGCAAGCTTCCCGTATCCGATAGAGTATATATATCTATCTATAGATAAGAACAGAATTGTTGTGCCGCCCAGAGCTGTTGAATACAATTTGCATATCATTACTGCTGTTTTGCCTTGGTTCACGAGGTAAATTGTGCCCTATGCCACATAATTTCCCTCCTTTCAGGACCTCCACTGCACTAAAAACACACCACATAGCTCTTTTGGCTTCAAGTTATTTTTTTTAATTTCATATACAGCTTAACTTGAGCGGATGGTTATAGCTCGCAGGGAGAGCATGTAGGCTCCAATGATAAATAAATAATCTAAAAATCTTGACTTGATTTAATCATGGGGGTTGGTTGTTCGACCCCTTTCTCCTCTAATGTGTGTACTGCACATGAAATGTTAACCATGGAACGCTATTCCACTAAATTATATTTTGGGAGAGGAAACGTTTATATTTAACAATTCTGGTAACTGTTCCCAGGCCACGCTAGGTGTGAACATTATTTCACTGGTAACATATCACATTTTTAACCCTAACCCATAAATCAGTTACTCTATTCAGATCCAATTTATTGAAAACATGTCATATTCTTTTTTTATTCAAAACAGTAAAAATGACACCTGAAGCCTACTGGTTTGCAAATGCGAATCTTTGCTGGGATTTACTTTAATCTATTTATAATAAACAAAGAGTACTTTTGTTTGGGGTTGGAGTTTGGGACATTGTGATGTTCAAGTCAACATTTCCCAAACAACTCTAATTAATAATAAAATAAATCGGCAATTAATCAATGATTAGAATAATTGTTAGTTGCGAATGAACGCAATCCAGGAAATAGTAACATTATCAAAAACAAAATAATAACCCTATAATTTCAGGGTTAACACTCTGGATAGGACTGATATTCACATTAAACTATTAACAAATTATTACGACAATAGAGATAATGATAACGACTCAGACTGATATGTGTTCTTTGTGTTCTCCTCACAGTTCAGCTACACAATACAAAAAGATGCACATCACGCTGCCCTGCTCTCCAAATGGCTGACTGCTTTTCCTGGTCAGCTAGCTGAGTTTATGAGATAATTAGCTAATGGTAGATCTCAAGCTGAGACCTGCCTCCTTAACCAATCACAGAGCAGAGTCTATGATGTATGACATGCACATTATAGCAGGTCTAAAGCATACACTAATGGTGGCAAGTGGAAAACACTATGATTCTCTCAACCCGCTCTATCTTTCTCCCTCTCTTCTCATTTGCTCTTCTTGCCGACTCATCATTTCTCATCTGACCACCAGTTCATTTTTTCTCCTCTTTTTTTATATGTCTGAGTCCGGCCTTTCATTTATTTCTTCCCCTCTCTTCTTTCCTCCTTTGTTAGTCCCTCGCTCAATCTCTCTGACTAATATGGACTGGTGGAGGCAAGTGGGAGTGGAGCAGTGTGTGTGAGCGATGGAGGTGTCCGCCCCCTTCACTCACTGCTGCGGAGTGCAAGTATTGATTTTTTTGGGTGCAACTTCAATATATTCACTTCACATCTCTCTTTTATGAATAATAACAAAATGCACGGATGGTTGGCTGCAAGGGTGAACTGGAGAAACGTAACTTTCCACATCCAGGAATGCATAAATGCAGAATTGACTTTAATGGATGGAGTGTCACAGTTTAAAACCACACACCCAGAAGTAATAGCAACAGGCTGGACACTCAAGTGCTTGAAACCATGTGAAGGAAAACTATTGATCATGACATCTTATCAGCTATCACTCTGTACAACTCACATGCAGCATCTACAACAGCTGAACTGTAGATCCAATGTGTAATTGCTCCTCTTTTATCTCTAAGATAGATCTCTGTCCAGCTACAGTACTGTAACCCACTGAATGCAAGTTTTACAGTGTGTGGCACTGGGAATGATAACTAGCAGAGCCTGTCTCGGGGTCCTCCTCCTAACGACATTCCTGGGGAGTGCCATGGGAAAGCCTCCAACATCCAGTCAATACGCTGCTCGCATACAAAGGCACAAATAAATTGAGGTTCATGTCTTGGCAAGCGTGTATTCCAGCAGCTGCCGTGATAGAGGCAACAGTTAAGCAGATACATTGAAAATGTGATGATGCCAATGATCAGCTCAAGGCAGCAGTGATTAATACTGACACCCATGTTACTTCTGCGAGCTCGGTCCAAGTTTGTCGTCAAGGTTGAGAGGAGATCGGCGCTGTGTTAATGACAGCTCGTATTATGTGGTGGATTATATCATTGTTCTATTTTCAGATTCAAATAATAATAAGATCACTGAACCACTTTCTAATAAGTCCCCCTTTATAAAGAGGTTAATAAGGCTGCAACACAAGTTGATTATTTATTTCCCATCAATACGACATAAAGACTCTTAATATACATGTAAAGGGTGACTTTTTAAAAATGGTACCAACATATCTTCTAATAGGAATTATCCATTCTGTTTTAAATATACCTACATGTAGAATATAAATATGAAGAATACATTGGTATATCAGATGTTAGCACTGCAAACGTCTTAAAAAACATGATGCCATAAACTTTGCTAAGCAAATTTAATTTTAAATAAAAAAATGTGAATAAAAGCCGAAAAAGAGAAGTTTCACCAAATGTAATGCAGAGCTCTAGTTTTGTTTGGTTATTGTTTTCTGAACCCAATGGTCCTTCAGATTGTTCTATCTGAAGGAATTCCTATATGATTACATATACGTAAGAATACAGGGAAAATGTTTGTCCTCACCTGTTGTTGTTCCTGAGTTTGACGTGGCCCCCGGGCTCCAGGATCTGCCCGTTCTTCAGCCAGGTGAGCTGGGGCTCCGGCTCGCCCTGTGCCTGGCAGGTGAAGATAGCGGTGGTGCCGACGGGCCGAGCGATGGACTGGGGTGCTTGAACAAACTTTGCCGGAGCTGAAAGAGGAAGGAGAAAGGGAGACAGATTAATCAGTGCCAGAGAAAGAAAGAGGTTGATCTTAGCAGGTTCCAAACGTTATATCAAGTGGTGTCAGAAGAAGAAAACAAAGCAAGAAAAAACAATATGGTTAATAAGAATAGAAAAGGCAAGAGAAAGCGGGAATGAGAGGAGACAGCTGCATGTAGGCAGGCAGCTGTCAATTACAATAAAGAAGCACCGTACTGCATTATACTGTAGGTGTATGATATAAATACCGTTACAATATATAAGACAGGGTCAATTAACAGGATTATATGAGACACCAGCTCAATGCAGATACAGGGAATTAAAAGAGAGCGAGAAGAGCAGAGAAGTGGAAGAAAGCTCTACCCTGTGCTTTAAAACAGCAACACATTTTCATGAAAATAATGTGCTACAGTTCATAGTTTCATCATTTCCTCTCTCATCCTATGCTACAGGCTTCCAGCTATGGTCAATTAGTGGTAATAACTTATTCATATGAAAGGATTCTGGTAGCAGAGAAGGTTCTTTCTTTGAATCACAGAGTAATAACGCTTTTATCCGCTGCAGTTTAATTAATAGTGGGGTGTTTTTATTTGAGCTGACAGACAGAGTCTCTCCTCTGCACTCGTTATTGTCCCAGACATTATCTGTGATTTGATAACCTGAATTATTTATTCCCATATTAACTAAGAAAAATGTTATGGTAATTATAATATCCCGGAGTAATCACTCGAGGGTAGAAAGCTTGAACACTAGGACTATCATATTGGATGATAAAAAACAGACCATTTAAATCATCATTACCTGGTAAGAGCAAATTGTAAAATGTCACCTTTAACAATAAAACTATTTTCAATTATGCTAAGTGACTTTTAATGCTAAGAAAAACCCTGCATGAATCTCCAATGGCAACAGTTGTTCATAAAGAGCTAAGCTTAAGAGATTATTAGTTTCAAGCCCATTCCTCCAGCATTACATCTTAAAAACAAGTCACACATACACAGGTCATCTTTTGAGTTAGTTTCTTTAACAGAAGTAAGTAGTGCAATTTATTAGGGACTATTTTTCGCAGCGGACTAATACCTTTTTGGTGCACATGTGAGCTATAGCTGCTGTGTATATGGGATTGAACGAACATGTCACTAAAAATATATTTTGTGCAAAAACAAAGGTCTATGGCAGAATGTCACATATAAGTCTTAGGCAACAATCAATTTATTGTGAGCTTTGTTCTTTTCAAGGTAAAGCTTTACATCAACAGCAACATTTTTTTACGATTATTGTGTTATGTCACGTTTTGTATGTCTTGTTTTGGGTGTTTTGCTGTTCTCCCTGTCATGTTTTCCTCTTGGTATATTGTCTGGTCCTTTTCCCTGTGTTTTTCCTCCTGTCGTTAGTTTCCCTGGTGTGTCTAATTGTCTGATTGTGTTCACCTGTTGCACTTGTGTTTCTCCTCCCCTGCCCGGCTGTATATTATGGGCTCAGAACAGTCTCATAATACACACATGCACACGGAAGGATTCACACTTGTTTTTCATGATCCGCAAAACGATTCACACTTGTGTTTTTCAATGCACACACAAATGTGTTCCGTTTCATATACATGTAAATAAAAGCAAACACAGAAAAAAGTTTTACATATGTATTTTTGATCCACACATATTTGTTTTCCGTTTAAATCCCCTGAACCTGCAAAGACAAACCGCTTTCTGTGCACGGATCGCTGTGCATTCGTGTGTGGGTTTTTTGAGACTCCCCTGACGCTCACCCGATTCGTACTTGTAATTTCTGTCATCTATAGCCAATCAGATGTCTCCTCCAGTCTAAGCCAATCACATGAGCGCGCCCCCACGAGGGTAGGATTTATTGCGTGCATGACGCTTCATATACGCATTTTGCGCAGTCCGGTCAGCTCGCTAAACAGAGGGCGGAGCTTCAGGTGATCATGCAGAGCTGCGTGTCTCCGTCAGACTCAGCAGCTCATCTGATCTCTCTCTCGCGTCCGGTTACACTTCACTCGCATTTATGCCCATATCGATCAGATCCAGCTCTCCTGATCGGCCTTTATAGAGAGCACCGATCAAACTATTAAGAGTGAATATCGGCCGATAATGACCGGCGGGGCTCCCCCCCGTTGACAGTTCACTGTCTAGCACTGGCTTCGTAGTGCACTGATCGATTAGGCTAAGCTAAACTGTAGCTGCTCCCTCCACACTCACAACTTCATAGAGACATAAATAAAGCAGCTGTATTCGCCATACAGGAAACACACATTTAAAACGGTTTTGCCTGCCGTTTTTGTGTACACACAAGCATTCATCAATGGTTCGGAAAGTGGCGCTGTACATTAATAATATAAAGGCTTGTATTTGCGTGCATTTCCAGTTCGGAAAGTGGCAATGTACTGAGAGTGGAGGTGTCCTGAGATTAGCGCCTGCAAGCAGGCTCCATGGACCTGTCAGCTCCGGACATCGCAAAATGCGTACATGAAGCGCTACGTCATGAACGCAAGAAATCTACCCTCGTGGGGGCGCGCCCATGTGATTGGCTTAGAATTGAGGAGACATCTGATTGGCTATAGATAGAAAAAATTACAAATACGAATCGGGTGAGCGTCAGGGGAGTCTCAAAAAACCCACACACGAATGCACAGGTCACACGATCCATGCACAGAAAGCGGTTTGTGTTTGCAGGTTCAGAGGTTTTAAACTGAAAACAAATATGTGTGGATCAAAAATACATTATGTAAAACTTGTTTCTGTATTTGGATTTTATTTACATGTATATAAAACGGAACACATTTGTGTTTGCATCGAAAAACACAAGTGTGGATTTGGAAATACAAGTGTGAATCCTTTTGCGGATCATGAAATACAAGTGTGAATCCTTCTGTGTGCATGTGTGTATTATGAGACTGTTCTGAGCCCATAGTTTCTCGTCTTGTGATTACCCCTCCCTGTATTTAGTCTTGTCTCTTCCTGTGTTCAGTGTTGGTTCGTCTTTTGTTTGTGACCGAGTTCACCGGTGAGTGTTCTGTTTTGTCCAAGTTATTATTTTATCCTTTAAATAAAGGCAATATCAGTGTAATCTGCATTTGTGTCCTGCTTGCTTCACCCACCGCAACACATTTCCAGCCACTGAAATATCTTTGTTTAATGTCTTTATTTCCCTTCAATTTTAATATGTTTGACTTCTTTCCCCCGGTTCTTTTGTCCTCCTTGTTGTTCCCGTCCATAAAGACAAAATGTTCTCTGACACTTTTTCAATGTAAGCATTTCGATTTTCCCATTAGAAAAGCTAAGGGGCCCTCAGGCACTTGCATGATGGCTGCTGACAGTGTGAGGTTCTTTATATATATTCATCTTGTACTCTTTCCTGTATTCGTTCTCTCTTCCTCTCTCACTCAGCGTGTACGTTCAGGACCGTCTTGAAGGGTGAAGGTCAAAGGGACCTCGATGAAAGCAATAATCTGCACCTGTTGGTTGGATCACGGCATCTTCCATACATCTCACTCTTTTTCTTCCTTTTGGGCTGTGACACTGTGACTCCACCCCCAGTCTTCATTTTGCTTGGATTTATTTTTGTGTCTCAAAGGAAAACCTTAAAATGAACATAAATGAGCAGTACTCTCGTCTGCATTCATTTGGTTGGAGTTACTGGCCGCTATGCTTTCTTTCTGAACTGATTTACCAACCAAACCATTTAAAACCTCTCATATTCACAGAGGTGTCAAGTGGACACTAGACTATTTGTACTTCAAAATAATAATTCTTCAACAACCTTTAGTTTCTAAATCTTTGTATTTTCCTATAATGAAATAAGCATCTCCTACACTGATTTTAGGTAACAGTACACCGTTTTTTCCAAAAATCCATAACAAACCCTAAGACATTGACACATACTTAACATCCATGGCTTTGTTCCTGCTGGTTGTGACACTTGTCTCTGACTTGACAGGCAGATAAAATGAAATATTGACCAGGATCAATACTGCCATGGTCTGAAGCAAAGCCTGGTCCATCTGATCAATATGTGAGTTTGAGGCAGATGCTGTATATGCCTGCTTGGTGACAATTAATGCCCCGGGGGGCCGCCCACACCTGGGCTAATCCCATTGGTCAAGACATGCATCTCTCTGGCCTATCATCAAACACTTTCCTGGTACAGGTTACGTCACTCGTTTGAAGATGAATGCACAGAGAGAATAATAAAGCAGAAGAAAAGTTGAATAATAAAAAGCATATTCGGAGGCTTAAATAGCAATACCTGTTTTGCATGGTATAACAAATTAACTATAAATATAATTTATACAAATGACAATTTATTGAAAACATATTTTATAGTTTTGTTCCAATATAAAAATATCCTACATTCATATACTGAAGGCTTACTGGTATGGATATACCTGCGTTGGAGTTTTGCTTTGTTGTGAAATTGAGAGTGGCTATACAAAAAGACCTCACCAAGTTGGCCTTGTTGCATGGTAACAATCTGATTGTAACCCTACTACACACATCCACCTCTTATACAGAGTTTATCAGGTTACTACAGGGCTTTGCAAAGCAAGAGTACAACTATAGGATTGACGTTTGCACTTTATAAAGCAAATGTATATGAGTAAGACTGCTTGTTACATTGTATTGATGATACTGTGTGTATGTTGTTGGACTAAGAGATTAAACTCAAAGGAGTTATAAAGATCAAAACCTGCAATTCAATACGCGCAAATTGCTTTTTTCCATATGTGTCCATAGGGAGGGGAAAAGACTGATAACTACCACACTAAAGAAGCAGGAGAAATACAGTCCTTTAGTTGAATGTGTCAAGTTGTGGCAGAACTTGATTAACACGCTGTGGTAAAAGATTGTGAAGTGAGAATACTTGACACAAAGACACAGTAAATCCTGCCTGCAAACTTTTATATCTTCTAACAATACTTGCTCCACAGACTTGAACAAAACCAGCAAACCATTGACATGTCTTATGTGTTCACCAAATCTCGAAAAAGGTTTTTGCGATAAAAGATGCAATTACATGTGCCTCTAATGTACTAAACTGCTCATGGTTTCTTGTCCGTGTGGAAGGGGCAACAGTGGTAAAAGCTTTTTTAAACAACATTTGAGTGACTTAAAGGTTGGTTTTACAAAAATGACTGCTTCATTTGATGTTGTAGGTTTCTTTCATTATTAATTATATCCACCTTACTGATTTGAATCATGTACATGTCAGGTCAAATGACATTTAAATACACTTTTAATCATCACACATGCACACACCAAAGCATAAAGTGATATATAGCCTTTGCATTTAACCCATCTCACTATTCGAAGCAGCTACTACCTAGCTAAGCAATGTTAGAAATGCTTTGTGTTGAGGATGGGAAGGCGGTGAAGTTATCCCATGGCAGTCCGAGTGCCCACCCACAGAATCCACAAGCTTTACCTAATCACCTGAATCCAGCTGTATTTCTGTGTTTCTCTCCACGACTCCTACACAACATTTTGAAAAATAGCACTTTCCTATAATCCTGAACTCACCTTGGACCACCAGACGTCCCTGAGCAGTCCTACGAACGCGGGTCCCCGGTTTGTTAGCAGCACATACGTAGACCCCTGAGTGCTGCACACCCACATCTGAGATCATCAGGTTCCCTGTGCCGAGTACCTGGATGCCCTCCACACCGATGGGACGGCCGTCTACCCAGGGAAGAAAGAGAGAGAGACGAATTGAGAAGGATGGGAAAATAATGACTGTATCTAGGGCAGCAGAAGAAAAGGACCAGGTGTGCACATCTACAGTATGTTTTCATGTAACATTGAAGTAAATGTGTCAAAGTGGGCTTGAATTCCCAGCAAGAAAGAATAAAACAACATTTACAAGTCAGAAAGAGGCAATGGTCATATTATCAGTCAAGGATGCAGCTATCAAAGCCCAGTGTATCATCCTTAGAATTGTAAGGTCATTTGACAAAGCAGCAAATACAACAGACTTAAATGTAATAAAGAAAGGAAGCTCACTGAGTTCCTGTGTGCTGTGTGAGCGGCGTTCATGCTTTAATTAGTTGTCTTAAAGGTAACTTGTTGTCAGGGTGACATTCTACAGAGGACATTCATCATCTGTTTGTTCATTTGTTATTGTTAGTGCAGCTTTTTTAGTAGGTGTTCAGGTAATAAAAGCTTTCCCACTTGGGCTGAAACTTTATTTTCTTTATGCCTTTGTCTAACAGTACTTTTGCTTTTAAACAGTTACGCAGGAGATGTTCCAGCTGCCACCGGGGGGGCCAGGAACTCTAACTGCAGCGTCTAATTTCCTATCTCCCTAATCCATAGGTGCCTCCTCCTGCTGTACTTACATGATAAACTCACACTTTCCAGTGCTTCTATCTGCAGTCTCTAACCCAACAATGGCACCAGTCTGCCTCTGATATTAGCTATGGGGCCAAGGGGGCATACTGATCCTATGTATGACTTCCATCTGCAGCCTGTAAGCCTGTATGGTCCAGACTTGACAAAAGGCCAGTCAGGAAGGCAGGGAGATGGCCACCATTTTGGATAAAAACCATATGGTCACGAAACAGCGCTTTTATATCTTTAATGAAAATGATTAAAGCATGGCCAGTTCTAGTTTATGCTGTTTGATTAAGTCTTCCATTAAATAACACTCATGTGTTTATTACAAAACATATAAAACAATATAGATTATGAAGGGATTATGAAGGGATCATAAAGGGATTAACAATAACAAGATCAACAATAAAACAGACAATTTGGACAAATTCAGTGAAAATAATAATGCAATTAAAATCAGCCTCAAGCTAATGGGAAAATATGAGTTGTGGGATGCTCTTTAATCAGATATATTTACTGGCCCTACATTGCAAAGCATCACAGAAAACCCACAGTCCCTCTCACAGCTTTTCAGGTGAAGTGAACAATCCACACAAATCTATGAAACGTAATCCAATGAAGATTTAATCTGGTGGTGATGGATTATGTAGAGAACAATATTAGTAATTAATCATGACAAATTATTGAAATGCAATAAATCACTCTAGCTTCCCTGCCGAGCCGTTTTGCTCTGCGTCTGTCACTGCCATTTGTTTAATTGCTATTATGTCATTTTTTCCATTATCTCGAACTAACTTCTCAGTCCAGAGAGCTTTTGTCTCAACAAAAGCCGTCTTGTTCTTTTCTTGCCTTTTTCTACTATATTTCTTTCTCTCTCTCTTGCCCCCTTAATCAGTTTCTCTCTGTCAGGCACTAATTAACTTAGTGTCAGAAGAGAAAGAGCACAAGCTAGTGGGCTGTGGTGCTGTTGAATGAATAGCAGCAAACAAACTCTGGCATTAAGAGTGAGTGACTGATGTGAAACTATCAGATTCATTATGCACCTTGTCCCAGCCTCCCTGCCGTAATCTAATTCATACAAATCCCATCGTGTTAGCATTTCATTCTAGCGACATTGTGTAAACCAATACCCTCAATCTGATTATGCCCAAATGCTTGGGAAGGGCTGCAATTTACATTTGGAGCAGCAAATCAGATTGCATAATAGGTAAAGAAAATAGATACCTGATTGGAAAAATGGTCACGACAAACCTTGAGTGATAGTAAAGACAAAATGTGGGAGGGGGAAACTAATGGTATATGTTTCAGCACCTCATAGCAATTACTCAGATGCTCGTCGGTGCTTCGAAGGAGGTTCAACTTCATGAGGAGATGAAGCATGCATTTATCAACACAAAGACGAACATAATGTTTAGCCCCAAGGCCTAATGTTGAATCCCATTGCCTCATGTATGTACGCAATGGATGCTCCATTGTATCAAATGTATTCTGTGCGCTCATGTACATTACACAATGCAGTACGGATCAAAGCTGTGCTGCAGAGAACTACAAAGACACAAGGACACCAAGCACATGCAACCCACACAAAACTCTCAGATTTCCCAAGCACAAACGCACACAGGGCTCAATGACACATGAATCCTCAGAAACACAAACACACTTGCATAGAATAAAACATTTCAAATCCATATGTGCACCTTGTGGGGTGGTTTCTTTGATCTGATCTGGATTTATTTCCTCACCTAGTCTGCTCCAAGACACGATGGGTCGGGGGTATCCGGTGGCAACACACTCCAAAATGGCGGTTTGGTGAACAGTGAGGGTGAGGTTTTCCGGACCGACCACTATCATAGGCTCTTTGTAAACAGATGACTGAGAGCCTGGAGAAAAACACAGGGGGAGAGGGGGGGATAAGATGGGACCAAGCATGATGGATGGCCTCCTTTAATTGGATTTCTCTAGAGTGCATTAGCTCGATATCTCCTGAATGAGGCAGGAAAACAATAGGTTTGGAAAAATCTAGGGATATGCGGGGTAGATAGCATGCTCATGGTATGTAGATGTGAAATATAAGATTCAAATGCACCGACCTGATACAGTGAGAAGTGCCTCGGTGCTGTGTTTCACTCCTGCACTGTTATGAGCCACACAGCAGAACTTTCCACTGTCCTTGTCACGCACACCTGTGATCTGCAGAACACCTGTCGGCAAGAGGGTGTACCTACGAGAGAAAACAGAGGCAGGGGGAGACAAATACGATGAGACCTGGTAAATGGACGATAACATGCTGCCATCTAAAATCTCTAAGTATCAGGCTGTGATGTGGTCTGCTCCAACCTCTCGTCCTTGGTGTCCACCGGACGGCTGTCTTTCTCCCAGCTGATGAGCGGCTCTGGCAGACCGTGGATCTGGCACTGGAATCTTGCCACGCCGGCCTCCTCAGCGTGAACTGACTCTGGTTGTTCATGGAAGTCTGCCATGGCTGTAGAGAGAGGGAGAGCGGGATATTAATTTGTAAACATCACAACAGCAAGCCTGGCAGCTTACAGGGAAGCACTATTTCTGCAAGAACACACAGCTTCACACGTTGCACATTTTTATAGACCAAGAAAATATGGAGTATTTTCTTCACACATTAATGTTGTCCTTTACAATCTTGTCTATATATCTGCAAGGGTAAAGTAAAAGAGCTTCACAAGCTGTGTGAAGTGGCAATGACTAAGTGCATTCACAAGCTCAAGATAAGAGATAATGATTCACAGGATGTGAATACCGACTAGCTGAAAAAGTATACAAGTGTAGGAATGCTGTATTTAGGAACACAACATCATCTTTTAACAGCGCTTGACATAAAGTAGAGATGTCCCGATCCGATCACGTGATCGGGGATCGGAGCCGATCACGTGATTTTCAAAAGATCGGAATCGGAAGAAAAAAATCGGGGATCGGGATTTTTTTTTTTTAAATACTTTTTTTTTTTTTTATTATTCAATGTTACAAAACAAAAATTACCATGTTCAAGTCTAAAAGTCATCCTGAGGCCTTAGTTTTGGTTTCAAATTACACAACATCATGTATGTGTTGCTTCTTTGAGGCTTGTTTTCATAGACCTGGTTGCTTATTTCTCTCAAATCTGGCAACAGAGTGGGCAGGGCAGTGTCTAATTGTAGCAGTAAGCTAACGAGTACTGATAAGCTTTATTTTGTTTTGATCCAATGCTGTACAACTAAACTGATCCAATGCTGCTGTGAAAGAAAGAAGCTATATCCATGTTGGATAGAATATCCAATTTAAATAAAAAAATAACCTTAAGGGACAACTTGAATGCTTTTTTTCTTTTTTTTCTCTTAATGCATTGCATAAAGATCGGATCGGGAAAAATCGGTATCGGTAAATTGTTAAAATCAAATGATCGGAATCGGATCGGGAGCAAAAAAAGGTGATCGGGACATCCCTAACATAAAGTGCATACTTCTAGCTTTACACGTCAAAGTACTACACAGATCAATGACTATATAGTCTGTTGAAGATGAGAAGGAGAAATAGTGCCAGTTGTAAAGTATTATTTTGAAGCCATGAGTTAAAAAGGAGGAACAGCTTTCCTTTTTATAGAGAACAATTATTTTGTTCAGAAAGATACACAGCTTGTGTGACTATGACTACTAGATTGAAGATGGAGGACTCATAGACTGACACTTATACTGACATCCACGGCCACTACAATAATGCCTTGAACATTCCTTAGATACTAAAGGGGAGCCACTTTAAGCATTTTTCTATGATGGCTACAACCTATTACTATACTGATGTTGCATTCTCCAAAGGACTCTAACATTTTATAAAACTTTATAAAACGTTTTCTTTCTACACAAATGGAGACACTTTAATGTTTTTGTTAAATCCGCAAATATTGTTCCCTTGCACTGAGGTGGAGAGTAATCGCATTGTAATTTTTTTTTTAATCCAAGCAAGTGCGACAGAAAACAACTGAAAGAGATTATTTTCTCTATAAAGGCAAAAATATACCTTCTTCTTTCAAAAGGAATATCTAATTAGTGATGCAACAGTTATTCTGAGCCTTTAAGAAGAAACATGTTCCAGCTATAGGAGCATCTGGTGTACAACTCTATCTGAGTCATCAGGTGCTCAAGGTGATGTCTACATACATGCCGATATAAATGTAAGATAGAGGGAGTATGGATTTCCTGCCATATGTTGACATTCAGCATGTAGACCTGGCATGTTTTTAAAGATGCTTACTAACACAAACAAAGACAACAAACACACACACACACACATATTGCTATGTAGCATAACCAGTATCGATATCCCTACAGAGGGCCTCACTCAGCTGCACTTCACATTTCTACTTGCGGCAGAACAAAAGCAACATTGAAGGTGGAGCCAGCAACAAACTCAATTAGAGAGAGGCCCTCTTCTTCCACAGTTCTCCCTCCTTCTTCAACACAAGTGTACTCATTTAAACGTCAACCATAATTAACTAGGAAACAGGAGGACTTGTCTGAACACTGTCAGCATAACAAGAGGGACGGACCCTTATTATTTCATAACCTCGTGCTCTTCCCAACCTGTAGCCGGCGTCAATTCATTACTTGCAGAAAGAGTTTATTTCTGACTGACAGCTGCTTGTTGACTGTTTGTCTTTTCACTTATTTATATTTCTGTTCCCACTTGTCTTTATTTTGCACAGCAGACACTTATATACTGGTAATGGATTTCAATCCCTTCCTACTTATCATTCATATTTGGAAAGGGGATAACAAAGAGAAAACACAATATATGTCTGATTGGAAATAAAACCAAACCACCAAAAAATGTTTTAATGGACCACAGACAGATACTTTAGAAAGAGTGGCAGTACTTTAGACCCATGTGTCTGCAACAGTGGTCTAGCACTTCGATTATTCCATTTAGGAGCCTAATAAGAAGTGGGGCATTCTCCAACACGAGTTGACCTTAGATCTCTGATTGGATGTATGGCGCTTTAATATAAACATTTAACCATTATAATTGAGTATCTTTCCAGCAGTGCCAGCTTCACTTCCTACGCTACAAGATCTCTTTGAGAGAAGAGATGGCACGTCCACTTGTTCCCACTGGCTCAAGATAAATTACGCCCCAAAAAATCAGACTGTTACTCAGCCTGACAGGGGCTCAAATTTTTCCTTTGGCCCCTGTATTACGAGGCCACACTTAAACAGCTGCATATCTTACTGGGGTAATTCAGCTTAAGTGCCTATCTCAGGGGCCCAACTGAATTTTTCCACCTGGGACCCACAACCTTCTAGCCATAAAACATTTTAGGCTAACCTCACTGTGAAGTTTAGACAGCCTAAAAGTCACAGAGAACATTTACCAGATTTTATCACCAAATGAGTATTATAGCACATATGCAGCTTTTGATATGTACTTTAGATAATAATAGTTTTCTTTAATCACAGCTAACTGCAAACTCTAGGCATTTTAATCATTTCACTTAATGTGTAAAACACTGAACATAATTTCAAAAAAAGTATTGTATATCTCACAAGACAGTCTATTTGCCCGTACGAATATTTTCATGGGTTCTCACTTCTATTCGTGACTCGCTGACAAAAGCAATCAGAAATACTTTCTGTATCGGCTTGTCGTAACACGGAGCCGGGGGTAGAGACTGGCAGAGTCAGGCATCGAATCAAATCCCTGAAGGCACTGTCGCTGCAGAAAGGTTAGGAGCAGTGAAACAGCTAGGAACCCTTCAAAAAATAATGGTGAGTGACAGATCTGATCAAAGAAGCTTGCTGTCTTGGAATTCAGTCTTAAATTGAGATACAAACATGCTGCTGTTTTTACTTTCCATGTGTACTGGGAACACTGGGGACATGGAGAAAGAAACACAATTGCACTTGAATGCTTAGGAACAAAGGAGTTAAAAAGGAGGAACAGCGCCTATGGGAGCTTTCTTGTGAATCTCTGCCAAGTAGTCATGGTGTCCGCCGATCTGGCTGTTGTGCGTCCACCGGCTAAACCCCCCTAACGGGCCCCACCCTTGGCCTTCATGCATAAAACATGGCTTCTCTAAGAGGCCCACACCCCTGCGCCTATCGACACACTCGTAGATCAGACACAATCTGAGAAATCACAATGGGGTTACATACTCAGATAAACACGTACAGAAGCAGAGAGACTTGTTAACCATCTGCGCTAGATGCAGAGGAAAACAGCCGTTCCTAATCTACATTGTGCATGTGGCTTTTTATTGTTGGAGAGGTTGCAGAGTCAATCTAAAGTCATAAAGCGCAGCTACAGCACAGACATATAAACATATGCAAAGAGCTGCTTCAACAGAAACAAACAACCATATCGATCCCCCTTCTGCTGCAGGAGAAGATAGACACACACGAGGAACTCTCACTCACCCCGACACACTAGCGCTAACGGACAAGCTCCTTTACGGTTTTTCACTCTTCCTTTGCTAAGTGTTGACAGACACGTGTTTAAAGACTGTCCACTACCAGCGTGATGCTGCTGGCGTCAATTGAGAAGGTCTAATTATTGCAATAATGGAGAGAATGGTTGGGGTGCATACTAAAAAGAAATCCATACATACAAGCGCGCAATTGCTCCTTCAACATATGTCTCCGTGACAACCACGAAAAGAATAATGAGTGAGGGAGAAATACGAGTAAAGGTCGCGGACACAAAATGTGAAGCGTGGTGATTTTGACAGATAGCTGAGCATTAAATAGGGTTGTGTCAAAACTCTGGTCATCTAATAATAGCCATCAAAGGAGAAGCACACCTGCACGTTTGTTTCAATTAAGGACCAAAAGTTCCAGAAGGAAACATCATCAGGCTAAGATGGTGTTTTAGTAACATTTAGGTCAAAATGTCACATCATGAAAAGACACAATATGAATGATGAAATACAAATCCAATCCATTATTGGGTTCGAGAGCCAATGAGGAGCTTAAAAACCAGTCGATGTTGATTCATTTCCCAATCCATCAATTTCACAGTGCTAAATATTTAGGATAGTTGATTTTTTTTTTTTTCCAATCCAAGCAACTCAGATTTATCTAATGAAGAAATGTAGATTAAATGGTGATTATGTGAATGACCTCTTGCTGCATTATGTTTTGCCTAATAGCCCAAAAGTAATGATCCATCTTCTTATTGCTCAGTTAAACACACGCACACCAGAGAATAATTAAGAACGTGATTAAAAGCCCAAACTGTGCGGTTTCCTGTGACGACTCCTGCAGCAATGTCCGAATCAACCAATCTGATGAAACACTTCCATTTGTTTCCTGGGGATGATTCATTGATATGACGGAGGTAATGACGCCAAGAGAAGGGCATGCATCCTACGGCACCGTTCAAACCTGCAGCTACGGTGCAAAGCTTCAGTGAGCTCCCATGTTAGAAATGTCATCTCCCTCCCTCACACCTTCGCTTGCCTCCAGCCCCCCGCCCCCTTCCATCCTCACATTTTCAAGCGTTTTCTCGACTCTTCATCGCACACCTCGCCCCACCCCCACGAGCCCTCTCAGGCCTGTGACATCATTAGGCGCATGTTGTTGAAGCAGTGGTGATGATTGCCGTACCCACCCCACCCCCACTTTGGTAAACCAGTAAAATAGAGATGAGGCCCATAAATAATGGAGTTGGTGTACGGTGCTATTCCAGCGTGGAGAGCCCACACTTCAGCAGCCTTTAAATAGGCATCCCTGAAATAGCAGGCCCTGTGCTGGCACCCCAGAGATGGCATTTTAATGCAGATGTGATATTTTATTGGCTCCCTGCCCCAATAGGCCCACCCTCCCCAAAGCCTGGGCACTGCTGTGATCAATCTGCTGGTTCGCGTTGCGTGATGCTTATCACCTACGAAAGGAAGGGCTGCACGTGCGAGGGCTGTCTCTGGCACACATTAATTTGACTTCTTTAAATGCTTTGGCACATCAACACCTTCCTGTCAGTACCTGCATGAGCAAAAGCATCAGTTAAGCTGCATTTCTGCCGTTCACGCTCTACTGGCAGAAGTAAGGATGCACATGAAAAACCAGACCTATTGGACATTGGTCACACTCAAATATACCCTTAATATGTCTTATATGGCAGGACCATGCCAGTATGCTAAGCACTATCTGGCACGTAATTGAGTGCAAACTTTGCAATTACATGTATTAGGCATGGGCGGTCTATTTGTATGCAACTTAACAATTAACTATTCACTTTGGTTTTTGCAATCTTCTATTACAAAAAGCAAAAAGTAAGTTTAAAGGAGCCAGATCAAATGTCAGGTGATCATATTAATTTGACCATGAATGTCTATACCAAAATTCATGGCAACCAAAAGCAATTACGACACTTTACTCAAAATGACAAACTCATGGTGACATTAGAGGAAAGGGGATCAACAAGTGATAAGTCTGTTGGAAAACATTGATGTCTGTTCCAAATGTAATTGTAATCATCCAATAGTCTGGACAAGAGTGATGCACGTCCGACCACAATCCCCAGAGTCACACCACTAGTTTGAATAAAAACAAACAATCAACAATTTAATTATCATCTTTATGGTTTTACAAATACTGTATTAATACTGACTGGTGTGCTCATACCAAATGTAAAAAAGAATCGGAAGCGCAGCGTATAATGCAATCAAACACCAACGTGTTGTGCATTTCAAAACATGGATCAGATAAATCTAAACCAAAGAACGCTGTAGCCTGTCCACAGATTTTCTTACCTTTCCTTAACTTGTCTTTGGCTCATATTTGGTTATATATCAACAAACGTCTGAACATGGCAGATTTTCTTTCTTCCCCTCTCACATAACAAAATTGTTTTGACTGGGACTGAATTCCCTTTTCTGCTTGTGTTGCAGGGTTGTTTGCATTAGCTTCCCCGTGGTGTGATTGTCCTTAGTCTGTTGTGTTGATCAATACTGTACAGCCTGTGTCCAATAACTTAAATATAGTAAGATGGATGGCTGCTATTAAGACTCCCTGTCGAAGGTTGAGGGAGCAGCGATGCTACAATAGTTACCACTCACAATAAAGCTTGACATTTCTTCTCTGTTTAATCATAAAAAGTTAATGAGAGGCAATGATATGCACAGTGACCCGAAAAATAGAGACCCCTGCATATAGGGCGATCTAACATGACACTCCTGTAATTAATAGTACCTTTGTGAAGACACACATGAACGTTTAAACAATTACAGCTCAATGATAACCGAGCAAACTCAATCTGCTGATGATGAAATTCCAAAGCTCTTTCACACAGAAAATCAATTGTGTGTTTTATATCCCGTTTCATCTGATCATTATTTGTTATTTAAATTATTATCCTTATTAATAACATATAGCAGCCTTTTTGTTATATAATATTGCTACTGTAAATCCTTTGGTGGCTCAATAGCATTATAGGTTTGTCTATATTCAATACTGTCATGCTTTGTTTTACTGCTTGCCAAGATTGCCGATGCTGAACAAACACTGAAACTGAATATTTAAACAGTGTAAACATTATGAGTGTAAAGTCACTTGCTCTGGGTCAGCGTTAAGTAGAACAGTAATTAAGGTAAGAAGATAAAAGCTTATCTGTCACACAGAGAGAATATGATTGGAAGACACATTGCTCACTGCCAAGTTGCTTTTCCCTCTGCCGCTCCAAACCCCGACACCCCAGGGACAAAGCCTGGGCCCCACTAGTGCCCTGCATGTGCCTCTGTCACACTCCTTACTCCTGCTTCACCTTGAGCCCCCTCCACCCTCCGCCCTCCACCCTCCACCACCCACCCTATTGTCCCTCCGGCCTCTGCTCCTCCCACTCCATCACCCCCAGCTCCTGCACCCCTGCTCTGCCCCTGTAGCCCCAAATCTCCACTCTAAGCCTCCTACACTCACTCCAGCATGCAGGCCCTAATTAAAGAGAGACCCATTAAAGCACAACAGATGCTGGAAATTAAGGGATTATTTAAATGATTCAAGTCGGGACTTGGGTAAGATTAGAGACAAGTGAGAGAGTGAACGAGCTGGGGGAGGACAACAGAGAATAAAGGGTTAAAATAACAGACAAACCACTGCCATGAAAAGAAGCATTTGATTTACACCACACATTTTTTCTGTGAACCTTGTTGATATTGTTTCCTTTCTTTAATAATAAAAAAGTGTTAATATGTGTATTGTGCATGCAGGGACTCACAAACAACAAAGGAAGGGTCTGATGTGTGAGAACAAAAAGAGCCGGCCTTTTGTAATATTTAAAGTAACTAACTGGGCGTAAAACTGTGTACTCATTAAACAACTTCAAACATTCCCTCATGATAATGAGAAACAGGGCTCTAAAGGGCATCCTTTCAGTTCTCCAAATACCTCTCTGATAGTGTGTTTCCCACACAGCACATCACACTACCTAGTTTAATCTATAACACACACGTCTCAAACATGGGCCCAGTACGTTCAGTCTCAGTATAATGTGCGTACAATTCTATATGATAATCTGTATTAATATTGTATATTCAATAGAGATACTTTAGGTATACATCTTTCACCGTTGATATGTACACATGTACTGTTTTTGTTTATTTGTTTATAGTTTACTGTTTATATATATATATTTGCTGTTTATGTTTATTTTGTATTTTATTTGTATAAGAAATGAGAGGTAAAGAGTGTCTGAGGACTCACACAGAGCATACTCTCCCATAGGCCTGTAATAAAAATAATTGTATCTCCTCTTAACTTGCTGCCCCTCCCTCCCCTTTAGTTTGTCCCTCTGCCAAATTAGCACCCGACTGAGGAGACTGCATGTGCGATGCCTCCTGAGAGGTGAAGTCCCATTAACCTTTTTCAGACTTTGCTCCTCTAGCTTCAGCCTGCAGTGTTTTTGTCTTGACAGGGTTTAAAAATATGCATAATGACACTGGGCTGGTCTGTACGATTATAACACCTTGACTTATCTCTGATGAGTATTGCTAGTTCACGTGTGGCTCATAGAGGCATGGGAGCTAGCACCATTTGTTTCCTAGGAAGTAAGTAACACACAGCACTTTGTACAGCCTGTTACAGCAGTATCCATTGAATTCTTGAGTAGAAAACCAATTTTCAGAAGAGTACTAAAATAAAGCCTGAGAGAAGTGAAAGCTGAAAGTATACCCGAGGCTAACCTGTAAGTGGGTCAGGATTTGGGCTCTCCGTAGATTGCTCATGTATTACCTTTCCTCTCTCCTTTAACTTGTTACAGAGCGGAGAGTACATCTTTAATTCATTTCTTTTTGAATCTTGAGTATTTCAGATGGCATTAGGCTTTCCTTGAGGGACTGTGCTCAAAATCAATTGGTAGTAGAATAATTCAACTT
Source organism: Notothenia rossii (assembly GCF_949606895.1). Classification (NCBI taxonomy): domain Eukaryota; kingdom Metazoa; phylum Chordata; class Actinopteri; order Perciformes; family Nototheniidae; genus Notothenia; species Notothenia rossii. Next base: position 20,428,469 of record NC_136904.1, read on the forward strand.
CTTTACTCACACATGTACTCTTTACACACTACTAACACTTAAGCAATTATTAGCGTCAGTAAGGCTGGCCAACAGAAGCCATTTACCACACCTATTACGTGTCAATTTTGACATCAGGCTTTAATAGAAAAACATTTTTGTCGAAGGGTTTCTTGCAGAGAGTAATGGACATTAATGAATATTCTCTCACTTTTCTTTTTCACACTTGATTGTTGCAGAGAAGAGGCAATTCCGTCACAGTGACATTCTCTACTTGCCCAGAGGCCATATATCTGATTAATATCGCCAACACCTCAGCATGCAACGGCCTGCTTTAGAATTCAAATTAGATGCCTCTCCCGTCATCTAACCAGTATATATGAGCTCATATCCACATGAATTATGTGCTGTCTTTTATTCAGCCCATTCACTGTACGCCCTCTGCACAAAAGCGAAACCATACAACTGCTTTATCCCTGTCTTGTCTTGTTTCTCTATGGTGTTGGAGAGTTTGAGATATTTTCAAGCGCTAGGAGACATCTGGGGTAAGATAACGTTTATATTCAAATGGAAATGCCATTACATTCTTCTTTGGCTCGTCTCCGCCTCTTGTTTTGTGAAGCCAGAAATAAGCGAGGCCCGCTGACAGCAGTGGCTCTGAATAACAACCTGGACGGACATTTGGCATCACAATTATCCTCAGTCCAACACTCATTACTTCCACCTCATTAGAGGACAACTGTTGGCTAGTCAGGCCAGTCTGAGGAGGCCAGAATGAATCTCTTCCGAAGAGACTTTCCTTTATGCTGCTGTTTCTTGATCATATATCGCTGGTGGAAAGAACACAAGTGTAGGGAAATTTACATAGATGTATATTCCTCGATGTGTAAGTTGGTTCCTCTCTGAGAGCTTAGCCTTCCATGTTAACTATGCATCTGACAGTGATTTCGAGGGGGGCTGGCCTGAACCAGGGGTAGATGGATGACCCCACATCTGGCACTCCCATGGGACATCTGAAAGACGAAGGGCGGGACCGGCCCATGCGCTCCACTGCATCTCACAGCACCCTGCAGACTGGGTTCCCCTAATGGCTGTAAATGTCACCCCTTCTTCCTTCAATGCCACACACACACACACACACACACACACACACACACACACACACACACACACACACACACACACACACACACACACACACACACACACACACACACACACACACACACACACACACACACACACACACACACACACACATACACACACACACACACACACACACACACACACACACACACACACACACACACACACTCACACACACACACACACACTCACAGTAGCCTTTGGCAGTTGTAAGAGGGAGATCCCCTCAGCTGTGTGGTTCCCATCGGACATTTATGTGTGTCTCAGTGTCCCTGTTGGTTTTCAAAAATGCTATCCTGATCAAATGTACAGTCATTTATTTGTATTTATGTTTTTTGTATATTCTGTGTTGAAATTTGACCGTTTGTTTTGCTATTATGTAGCTGACACTGGAAATGATAAACCTAAAGGCTGTTGCGATTACTAAAACTACCAAATATGACTTAATGTACAATGACAAGTACACTTTTCCATTAAGTGTTGCCACAACACTTAAGCAAAAGGATCAAGTCAGCACATGTAAATAATGTATTAATATATCCTATTGAATCCATTATAACATGTCAAACAGCTTACCAGAAAAGTATGGATGTCTGGTCAATTCTACCCAAGTCATTTGGTCCTTGATAGAATCCTTAAGTACACATTTTTAGACATTCTTTTTGAAACCTCTTAACTGTTGATGGCTCACTTACAAATTTCAATGACCCCTCTCCTTAAAATCAGGTGTGGTTAAACCTCTACTTAAGAGACCACAACTTGATTCAGGGTCTGAATAAAAACAGTTATGTTCACTGTCTCCAGCCTTCCTTTAAGTAGTTTGAAGTCAGGGTGTTCATCACTACTGTACATCAACATGATCTGATGTGAAATATTTAGTACCTCTGGGCTCCTTTCTTAGCCCACTGTTTCACCTCGGCATGATTATTGTTACATTTTATTATCAGCCCGTTGGTTAAGCTTCCTTTTATTGGCTCCCTTTTCAGACTTCAAAATGCTTTGAGGGACTTACAAAATTGTAAATATGCATGTCCCTGCAAACTCTCTGATCTCCTTAAACCATATTGCATGCTCTCAGAATACAAGGTTCCCGTCCGTCCCCAGGGTAAAAAGCAGTCAGCAGGTTACAGGCTTTTTTACTATCATGCCCTCTTCCTGTTACTCTGTTGAGGCCTTTAAATACAATTTCTCATAATTGTCTATAGCCTACTGTCAATATTTTACATTGTCTATTCTGAACACATGTGACTGCAGCATATCTGTAAGTCCTGGAAGAGAGATCCGTCCTCTTTTGCTCTTTCTGGGGTTTATTCAATTCATCTGCCTGTTAAAATATTTTGGGGAGTTTTTCTAAATAGGGTATCTTTGGACAGAGGGTGTATCTGAATGACAATAAATGATCCTTGTATACCGTATAGATTGTAAAGCTCCATAGGCAAATGTGTAATTTGCGATATTGTGCTCTATAAAATAAATTGAATTGAATCAACCAATTTAATTAGGTTTATCTAATAGCCATGGTCTATTTTTCAAAGCAAAAGCCTGATTCACATAGGGCGCTAATTCCCATATGTGCCATGTATATTTGCATGTCCTCAAATCTTCATTTTGAAAGCGTCTGAGGTGACAATGAATGTAGATGGCAATCTCTCTGTGGGCCGCGCACTTCTCTGCTTATCCATGTTGTGCAGGCCTAAGCTCATTCTAAAGCGCCTTCTCTTCTGCCTTTTCTTTTTTATTCTTGCTTTCCATTTTCACTGCCACATAATCTTAAGAGAACAGTAGCATTATGTTGTTGAAAATGAAAACCTTTTCATCAAATACACAAATTAGTTTTACCATAGGGCTAATAAGTAGTATTAATATTCTCACCATCTGCCATATTTAGCTTTCCACAAATAAGTAAAACAAATCTTAAGGGATTCAAACATATGTAACATACTGTAAAGGAGTCTGTCGTCACAAAGCAGCATGGTGCCTCTCTGCACGCATTGTGCTGTTGATATGCATCTCAGTCATTTCTGAGAAATGATCCCTTGTTACTTGGAAACCAGCCCTGGGACACACTGTCACTTTTACACTCAGCTTAAAACATGTAGACACACTTATTCACGCATGATGGCTTATACATGGCAAAGGTGGAGAGACATGCATGCGCTTACTGACATGCACAAAAATGAGTTTCTGTCTCTCCCCCACATGCACGCACACACACACAGACACACACGTCCAATCACTCACACCCCTCCCTGCTCCGTCAGCTCAACTGACAGCAGTAATGAGTTTCTTCTCTGCGTAAGCCAACTGGCACTCACTCAAGGGAATTTTTCAGGCTGAATTGCGGCCATTAATCACAATCCCGGGAAACACAGTGCCATCACGTGTGTGCGGTAAACAGAGATTTGTTCGTGGGGGGCAATGAGACTAAAACATAGTAAAGGAGGAGCTACCCACTGTGAAAAAGTCAGAGAGAGCGGACTGATGACGAAGGAATGAGAAGGACCATGAAAACATAACAAAGTGTTTGGTTTGTTAAATCATCGCCCTTTTGTTGAGTACACGTCTGGGCCTCAGCTCATACTGGGCTAAATGGAGGGTAAAGACAGGAAGAATGAAAAGCCCAGATGCTCTATTCTGTAAATATGAGCTCAATTACTAGGAAGAGAGAAGCTGTGACATCAATCATGATCAACAAGATATGTGGGACAGCCTTCTGCTAACCACTGCACACATGACAGATTAGACTCACATTCATGAACATGTAAACAGAGCAATAAATCGTGTGTGCTGTAGAGTCACATTTTAAATGCAAAGAGAGAGTCAGTGGAATAAAATCTAAATATTTCCAGTGCCGCTACAGTGAAAGAAGCCCTTAAAGAAGAGCACAGAGCATTTAAGAAGCAGCAGCCATTAATGTATGGACAATTGCTTTCCCCTCGGATTGTGACGTCAAGATATTGTCACCAGTCTGTCCTCTTGTTGAGACAGCTGGAAATTAAGTCTGCCTCTTATTGTCTTTTCAATCTTTTCCCTCCCTCTTTCCCTCCATTCAGGCTGCCAGCTGACTACGGTCACCAGGGATATTACTGCCCCTTGCTGATCCCAGTCCCCCACCCCCTTGCATCAAAACTGGCTAATCCTGATGAATTCATGTTAATATGCAGTCAGTAACCCCAAGCTCTTTTTGGACGCACATGTGCGACTGCCACGCCCACAGCATGGGGTCTAGTTCACACCAATTCAGCAGGAAAAATAACCACAGAGCAAGAAGAGCAGAAGAGGAAAGGCAAGTGCAAGCCCTGTCATAACCACTTAGCGTTACGAGACAGCGGGTGAGAAATGAAAGCCCTTTGTCTCTGCTTCTGCCTTCAGTGTGTGTGCAAACAAAGAATGTGCAGATACTGTATTTGTTACGATGGCATATCTGTTCTATCAGATAATGAAATACCATTTTCAGGACTTGTAAACAAAGAGCAGCTCTGGATTTACATAAATTGAGAGAAATTTTTTCTATGAAAAAAGAAATCCCATGGCTAGGGCTTGTGAACAATAGAATAAAATACAGGCTTTGTCTTCTTTACCTACTGCAAACACAATTCGTATTATTTAATCAGAATGATGATTTAGTGATAAAATGACTTTAAGTGACAAATTGTGGTTTTAACAGCTCAAAATGTACATTTTGTACATATATATTCGGTGGACTTACAGTCCCCAACATAAAGATATCCAGTTACATGTCATGTAAAGGAAAATAATAATAGTACATTCTCAAAAATTGAGCAAGGAAATGTTTTACACAAATCGATAATCAAAGAAAATGTCCCCAATAATTATCTGTAAAACACTTATTTGATTTTAATGTCTTCTCCCAATTACGTCAAACTATTATTTTCCCCCAAATATATTGTGATATGTTACATAAGAGGTCCTCTGACCGAAAGACAAGACCTGGGATATTTAGAAGAAGTCCCTGACTCACATATCAATGTTTGTGTTCTCTGCTTTTAGATTTGAAAGTAAGATAATGTCCTCAAACAAAGAGGTTAACAAATAACTGCGCTGGTGGCTCTCTGACTATAATGCTATTCCATGAATTGGATGGCAGGAGCACTACCATAAGCTGTCAGACATAAGCACATATCACTGGGCTCTTCTAACCTGCCATCAGCCAGCTAACCCTCTAAAACTGTCTTCCCACTCACAAATAATGCCTATGCTGGCAAATGGAGAGGCTATTAAACCACTAGTATCATGTTTCATCTTTTCACGCTGAGGCAATGAAATGGTCCAGCTTACGACTTACTAACACACGACATGAAACCAATTCTGCAAAGGAAAAAAACTGAGATACATTCATAAATATGATTAAAGACTGCGGTTGGAGAGATGATACAGATTCTTTATGTGATTTTAAAATAAACACATCTCATCCTCTGAGCAGCTACTGAAAGAAACATCTCTTACGATGGATCCCAAAATTGCTACTACATCACTTGAGATGGGAATTTAATTAAATGAGTGCTTCAATGGGGCAGTTGGAGGGGGGGAATTAGCCTTAGTGTCATGTCTATGTGTAGAAGGAATGCTCACTGCACATAAGTTATTGTGTTTAACTTGCAGCAGGTATGTACAGTCACTGACCATACGCCTGAGAAAGATTGTGCACATGTCCACGTCAGTGCATGTATTTGATGTTAAGCGTAGGTAATGTGCATGTTACAGTGAGGAATTACGAGTGTGGGGTCAGGGGAGCAGTTTTCCGGCATGTTCTAACGGCAGAGGCGTGCTTCTTCAAGCTAAGCAAACTCGCCGCTGTTGCTTTGCATCCTGCTACCTATCGAAAGCTGCCCTTGAAACAAAGCTGCCGGGGTCAGGAGGTCACGGCACAGCATCAGAATGGAATGTTCCTTCCTGGTTCAAGGTCCAGCCTCCAGAGCCAGAGGGGCCCAGAGATCATTTGAGACCACTGACACATGCTCCATCTATTTTACTCCCCACCTCTCTCCGCTTTTATCTTCTCCTGCATGCTTATTCTGCTGTGGCCTACTTGCTGTGCCACTCTAATCACTCAAATTAAAGCCGAAAAGTAATCTACACTTCTACATCATGATTACATTTCCAATCCAATCCAACTTTATTTATATATCACTTTAAAACCTCCAGACCAAAGTGCTGTACAGAGATATATAAAAATTTACTCTCTAATGCATCTAATACAACTCAAATTGAGTGTTTAGGCTGCAGTTGTTTGAATGATGATTATCTTCCTGATTATTCAATTATCTTCTTGCTCTATAAAAAACTGATAACATGTATTCAAAGACTACGATGGCATCTTCAAAAATCTTGTTTTAAAACAGCCTGAAGATAACTAGTTAACTTTGACATGAAACTACTTGATAAGCTGAAATAAGGGATTGTTCAGATGTTCTCTTTCAAAAATAGCAAACATTTAAAAAACATACTGTTATAACAACTTGTAAAAATGATCGGAAATATAAGCTTCTTGAGCATCAGATTCCCAAAAGTTACACATGCTAACAAAACTACAGACGGCGCAAACAGGTTGTCAGTAGCAAATTGGTCATCGCGGAAATCTTTCATCCTATGCCAGCAGAAACTGCATATAATTGGTTCCTGTGGAATTCATTTCATCCCCGGTGAACAACTCCACACACACTGCAGCCTGACAGGATTTAACCACAAACACTTCAGGTGTTCTGTCCCAGTGTGGCAACGATGGAGAAAGAGTGGGAAAGATTAGGTTGAACTCTCAGTGTTGTCCCAATGAGCTCATGTCTTAACATAAAACCCCTATTTCAGAATATGATTGCAAGGATGATTGCAAGACATGCACACACAAATACAAATCCTAAACCCATTCAATCATTTCCTCTCACAATCTCTTAGAGTATCACACTCGCTCTGCCTCATTATTTCTAATACACACACACCAGTTAGAGTCCACTTCAAGTGAGAAATAAGTCTTCCTACACGACATTCGACAAATAATAGCTTTAATAAAAAACTTAATAAACAATATAATTGTACAAGGAAACAATTGAAATAATGGCACTCATTTCCTCAAGCCGAGCCCAACATCGACATGAAAGTAACAACAGCAATAGATGTTAAGAACTACATTGTTGTATACAACTGACTTTTATTCACAGCTACTGACTTATAAGACTTGGTGGTTAAAAAGAAAACGCATGACAGGGACAAATAAATGTCCTTTCTGAGTGAGGGAAAATGTGCTTATTATGCTCTCGTTCTTACAGGCTGTCTGCGTTGCTTGTTTGGGAGGGCAGGGTTAGGCTTGTTATGCTGCGGCAGGTTTGGGCCACCTTGTTTCACTGCCAAAGCCAAGGTCAATGCCATTGCCCCGGGGCCAGCAGACAGGGGGATGGGTCCCCACTGGTGAATGAGCAGGAGGCTGAGCGTTGGAGGAGGGGAGGCGTAATGGGTGGAAAATAAAAAAAGGGGTGGGGTATTCTGCACTAGTGCACACAAAAAGGTCACCCTTTCCCAGATAAACCCCCCTCTCGTCGTCCAGCCTCTCATGACCTCTGACCCCTCTATTTCTGAGTCAATGCTGAAACAGAGGGAGAAGAAGGAGGATGGGGGGGTGCAAGGGGAAACACACCCACCCAGAGTCAGCAGTGACTAAAGGGGGCCTCATCCACAGCTAGCTGAGTCGGTCAGGAGAACAAATGCTCAGGCCACCGTCACAAAGCAGAGCCACCAGAGGCTGCACATCTCCACAGCCTCTGCCTGTTCCCAGCCACTCCACTGCCCTGCATTTCACAACTAACAATAGGTGCTGCTCTGCTCCGAGAGGTACCCCAACACACACAAACACGGGCTGGAGAGGGGAAAGGTGGCTGAGGCCCAAAGGAGAGCTGCTGCCTGCCCATCACTGACCGGCCTTTGTCTCCGACTCTTCTGCTTATTGGCCAACGCAGAAAGATTTCCTGATCCCTGCTTAAACAAAATGGGAAACTGGACTCTGGGCCCCTATGTGTGTGCGTGTGCGTGTGTGTGTGTGAGTGCGTGCGTGTGCGCGTGCGTGCGTGTGTGCGTGTGTGTGTGTGTGTGTGTGTGTGTGTGTGTGTGTGTGTGTGTGTGTGTGTGTGTGTGTGTGTGAACAACTGAAAGGGCAATAACGTCAAAATATAACCCTTTACTGTTATTTCTTCTTCTCACACCTTCCATCTTTATCTGTTGTTATGACTGTTTTTCACACATGTTAAACTAAATGTCTGCCAAAGGAGAAGACAGGAAGAGGGAGTTTTGGAGTTTTTTTTATTGGTGGATGGTGCAGACCCTGTAAAGGCTTTTAACTGCCCAATCTGGCCATAAAGGCGCCGTTAAGTGTAGTGAAGCGCAGTGACGGGGCAGTAGCGAGAGCTAGCCAAGCCCCTAGTGAAGCCTGGGATCATAGGAACACCAACATACCCTTTGTTGATGAAAGTAATTACCTGTTGCCTAACCTTTTCCTACACCATATCCTTAATCTGAACAATCCTTAAATACGATCTTTATTATGTGTGGACCAAACTAAAAACGTTTTAATGAGGAGGACTAGAGAACACACTACTGCAATGGGTTAAGGTGACGACAAGACACACATGCAGGTATCAAACCACCGGATTAATTATATACAAGTGCTTGTAACAGTCAAAAAAATCTAACTCTTTAAACGAGTCAATGCACAATTGCTACGTGCAGATGGGAAAGCCAGACTCTGGACCGACCGGTCCAACCTTTAGCCCGGCCTCTGCTCTCTCGGTCACCTTTCACCTCTATTACTGAGGAATTCCTCCCATGAGCCTTAAAAGCAGGCAGAAGGAATTCAAGGTACCCCCTTTTCCTTTGTTGGTTTGAACAAAGCTACGGTGGTCCAGAGACATCCGGAGACCCACACAGACTTCATACATTTGACGAGCACAGATACGGTTAGATCAACACATCACAGACGCTACACAATCTTTAAACAACAATCCCAAAATTGAACTTGAAGTCCATCGAACACTTGATCACAGTTGAAGCTGAACTTTGTGTAGCAAACAGGTAAATACAAGATGTGTTTGTTTACTTTAAATTCATCAAACTGTCAAAAAAACACATGTTCCACTCATTAGGATTACTACTGTATGTTGACTTGTTAGTATTGGGGGAATCTTTTTTTTTTTAAGTCAACATTGCCTTCTGTTACAATTCGATAAAAAAGGCATAATCTGAATGGGCATTATCTGGATGATCAGCTACAGTGTACACAGCTGATGAGAGCAGCTGCTGGTCAAGGTTTGCTTTAGCATTCAAAGATCTTTTGAATCAGTTGCTCATTATGTTGTTCTCTCTACATTCTTTCCTGTTTTCTTTATTTATTTTTTGTGGGTTTGATATATCTTAGAAATAATTGGTAGTTGGTTTACACCTAAATATCTTTCCTTTCCTTTCCACAATGAAAGTATGTTGAAGGCTGTGATTATATGTGTATCTGTCTGTCTATGTCACATATAGCCTATTGCACCTAGTCCTATAGCCTATTGTGTGCCTATGAGTTATTCTTGTATAAAAAGCACATTGCCACAAATCTCTTTGTCTTTTCTAAAGCGCTATACAAACACTACATCACCCTAAGAAAGACACAAGTAGGATTAAAGCCATGTTCAACATGAAGACAGTGCACCTGGAGGAATGAGCAAAATGCTATTTTGAGCAGTTCAATATTCCCATCTCCCGGCTGTTTCCCCACTCACCACAGTATCTCTTCTCCGGTTTAGTGTCTTTATTTGCTAAGTGATGTTGTTTACACAGGAGGATATTTTTAGTGTATATGGGTGCCCGCTCAGCTTCACACAGCAGCTCATCCCTCATATTACAAGGCAGCTCTGCACTAACAGAAGATTGTTATAGCTCTCCATGCATGTCTGTGCTCTGCAGGGAGAGTCCTGTCAGCACAGCCAAGATTTAAGCACAATAGCAACAATTGAGCTCATGATTGTGTTGTATCAGCTGTTCATTTCTGACACTTGGACACAGAGGTGATTCAATAAATGTAATACTGCAAAGCAGGTTGCATATGTAGGACTGAAAATAAGGATTATTTTCAATATCAATGAATCTGCCTAATTTATTAGATTCATTGATCAATAATTTAGTCTATATACGGAAATAGTAAGAAATGTCCATCCTAGGTTCAAGTTCAAGGTGCGCCTTTAATGAAATATTTGCATACAAACAGTCACTTTAACAATTACTAGATACAAAATAGGGGGTATTTTTATATCGATTAACTAATTGATACAGCTCTAGATGCCTGGCCTTTTTATTTCTATATGCAAAATAAGCAACAACAAAAAAAAAAACAACATGTAAAAAGTGGTTCAAGATTTGATTCATAATAACTTGGAAAAATGATCAAAACTTTCTGAATTGGTTTGGAAATCAAACCATTCCCCCCCCCTCATTTTTCCCCACACAAGGCATGAAGAGTATGGGGTCTCTTGGTGATTTTGCACTGCTTCAAGTTAAATTATGTGTCATTTGAAGATATAATTGGCAATATGGTTTCAACTGTTTTCTATAAAATAACAACCCAAAGTGGAAAAACAACATCTTTATATAGGCATGGGAGAATAGACACATATACACACCTGCATCATATTACAACCATGCAGAGCATTGGAAAAGGACCCACTTTGTAACCACTTCTGAAGAGTTGATCACTATTCTAAAACAGGAAATAAAATATCTTATTCATTGCCACCAATTCTAAATCAACTAAAAAAGATCTTGCATAATCAGGCAATTAGATCTGAGTTTGTAGACCGCAGGTGTACAATAATAAATCTGTTTCAAGTGATTCTACACAGCTGAGGCCAGAGCTCTCACCCCATCAGCCTGCCTAATCAGTACAGAAAAAAGATAGAAAGAAAAAAAAGCTTTTTCTTCCTCAATCCTTCTGACACAGTGGCAGACAGATGGAGGGGTGTTGACCACACAGCGGGAGGGAACACTCAGGTTTAACATCAGTCCTCACACCTGCCTGAAGGGAGGAACAGGGCAGGCATAGGCCATGTCCTAATGCACTCCTACTGCCATCTGATGTTCTCAAGACAGGAATATCAATGAGAGGTGCACTACCGGCAAATGGTAAGAATAATGACTAATCTATATATGCTTTTTGGCACAAAATAGCAATACCATATGATTTTTCCTAAACAAATATGATAAATGAAGGTATTACTGCTACAATGTAATTGAAAGGCAGTAGCATGCATGAGCTAATCTTGATTTTTCCCCGATTCAACAGGTTTAATGTTCAAATGTCAAAATAGGCATATATGGCATTTAGTCAGCTAATCTATATGATAGAGAGATTACTTGCTTCGTGGCAAGCGAGCAGAGAAGAGCATGCGGAGGGGGTCGAGGGCGGGGTTTGGCAGACAAAGGGAGCTGCAAGGAGATGTAGGGATAGCGCTACAGCATTCACCCAAGCAGGAGGCCATGGAAGGGGAGGGGACAGTAGGCTTGGAAGGTGATGGAAAGCCACCTTCTACCCTTCAAACACAAACGATGCAAACTTGCAAATACTCCCACATAAACTAACAGGAGCTTCACATAAATCACTCACAAACTGGTGTCTGAGTCTGAGGAGCTGCTAGTGGCAATTCATCCAAGAAGATTTTAAATGTTGCATGCTGCAACTTTTCATCTTCTGCCACAGCTACACGTGTACTTTGTAATGGACTCTGGCCAGTCACCATCACAGCTATTTACATTTACACCCCTGAAAGGACCTAAATTCACAGTGGCATGGGCATAAACTGAGACACTTTTACAAGCATCCTGCGTCTTCTCCTATATTTCATCCTTTACAGCCCTCTTGGTTCTTCTTTTCTTTTTTATTCAAGTCTCATTCTGAGTCTACCATTATTAACTGCAGTTAAATTCACCATGACCATTTCAGAATTAAACAAGGTGGAATTATCATCTAGCAGCCAAAGGCTCTGTCTGAAGAAGTAAATACAATAATTAACACTTATAATACCCATTGTACTTGCATTGATTGCATATTTTACTATTTGTGCTTTTTACCTTCTTCATGCACTGACTTCACCTTTGTATCTCAGAACACTTCATATTGTGTTTGCAAAGCTTTCCAAATGGTCCCTGAGGTCAATTGCAGTCTCTACAAATTAATGGGAATGGGGAAAAAAATAAATTATTTTTTAACAAAGCTTCAACTCTTTACAATTAATTCCAGACGAACAGACAAAAGCAAGTCATTTCAATTGATCCTAAAAGCTATTTTGTAACAGGGGGGCTTTTGTGGTGTGTTGCCTGGTGACGCGGGTCTGCTGTGGGGGAGGGGCGGGAGCCGTGGCCAGGCCCACTGTACCAAGCTTGTCATTCAACCAAATGATGAAAAGCTTCCTGAACGTAAGCTAATGAGGAGGTCCTAGGGAAACTGAGGAAAGAGAGAGAGGACCGGACCATCAAAGAGATAACATTTAGGAGGGAAAAAAAGAGTTTCCCTGACCGGCCGCCGAATTAAAGGGGCAACGGGGAGTCAGTCCTAACAGCCCCCAACCGTGAGCTCACACAAATGGTTGTCAAGCAAATAAAAAGTGAAATTTATGGAGGGAGGTTGTGTGGAGAGTAAGATGGAAGCGTTATCCACTGGGAGGGCTATAAAGAGGCGGCAGTAATCACACCACCCTTTGCATCACAGTGGTACAAGTCAGAGCTCTGTTGTAAGAGGGACTATAACACAGCAAATTACCTCAAAAACACAAAAGAGAGCATCAACATTAACAAACACACAGAAAAAGAAAACAAACACTAGTTAGTGATCTTTGTTAGGAGAGCTTTTACTTGTTTTGGGCCATTTCTCTTCATAAAATAAATGAACACTCTTTATACTAAATTATTTATGTCTCTGGTGGGCACCTATAGTATGAAATAGACCAGTGATTGTCCAAATCCCTTTAGAATATACTTCGCCTCTAACATTAAACTCTTTTAAGACCTTAAATCAAAGACCTAAAACATAAAAGTCTGATAAATTGAGGCTTTAACAACAGGGGAACACTATACTAAACAAGAGGCTGCAGGTAACTGGAGGCAGAGCAGTGGAATGAAGCTGGACGATGAAGGATTATCATTATTCTGAATGTACAGTACAAACATCCTCTATTGAGCTTTCCAAAGACGCCTGAACTGAATGACTGCAGGTAAGAAAGCCGTTATGCCTGCTTATGAACAGCCCCTAGGTGGGGAGTAACCTACCAAAACTAATGGTGCAATGAAAGCCTTGTTAGAGCATTTTCATACACTGCAAAACCAACTGAAAACCAGTTAAAATCCACAGTTATATACTAACATGACTGTTTTAGGGCAATAACTCAAAATACAGAGGGCATTAGTGAGTAATGATTGGTAACATGGGGACAATTTACAGTCAGAAGTTCTTATCTCGCGAGTCCTTTTGAAGGGTCTCGGAGGATTATTTCCAGTGATGGCTTCTTACTGCCTTGATAGGAGTGGGACTCCATTAAGGAGGGACAGACTGTAATCATAGCAGAGCCTCTACTCATTCCGCACCTCGCCTTCAAAGACTGCTCCATGCAACACCAAAGTTCAGAGGTCAGGGGTCAGGATGTGAGGTTCAGTAATCCTTCAGTGCCTTCCCAATCAATACAAGACGAAAGGAAGCGCTGAAAAGATCTGCAGGGGGACTAAAGCCCCGTCAAAACAGAATATTTCTACCCTGAATTAATTTGAACGTGATCCACCAAGTCCAAGGTGTGATCCAAGTCAGGTTCATTCACCAAGATGAAATCAGTATTCAATCCACAGCTTTTCAGAAGCTGATGAGTGATGGCAGTCTGCTCTACATTTCCACAATCCTTCATTTTTAATGCTCATATACAATATGAATACTTCAGTTAAAAATGCAGGAGTTTTCTTGATATTTCATTCAAAGCTCTGTGAAGCACAATTTGACATTACATTGCAACAATGTAACAAGGCTGATGCTAATTTAACAGATGAATGAGGGATAGTGTTGCATGGTCCACTGCATCACAACTCTTTAATTGATATAGATCGTCACTTTTATCAAGGCTTTAACTACACTATTCTCACCGGAGTATTCGTCTATCTTTACATTATTGGAGAAACACATTAATAAGCCAACTTAGAGTATACTTGCTAAATTATTTACAAACACAGAACCATTTCTGAGTGATCACACAATTAAAATTGCATCTCAAAGCACATCTTGATTTATCTGGAAATCAAGCTCTTTCTCACTCAAAATTGTTTATTGAACAATTGCTACCAGATCTTGATGCCATAAATAATACACTGCTGAATAGAAATCATCAGATTATTTGTACTGTATGTTTATCTGCATGCTTTCCAGGTGATGAACATGTTATTACAACTATGTCAAATGAATTTGTTTGAAATAAAAGTGAGGGGGTTTATACTGAAGGTTACTCCTGATGCCAAACAAAGTAAATGTGATGAAAAAAGCCGCTACAATCTGACCTTTGAGAAGAAAAGCCTTCAAAGGAGGCCTTAAAAGGTTGCATGTGTTTGACAGCGACAGCCACTGAGCTGAAGTGACTTTTCCCTTCGTCCAGCGAAAGCATCCCTGCTAACCTCCCTATCCTGCTGAGTGGAAAAGCTGTATTGGCCACAACAGCACAGCAGTGTGCTGTCTACACATGGCTCGGGAATCAACAGGCTACTGTGAGCCTTTGTCCGTCTCTGTTTTACAGTGTATATATAACAGAGCCTTTCAAAAAGTCTTAACTCAATGCAGAGTGCAACAGTACAGTATCTCTAGAAGAGCTGCAGCAACATCTGAGCGTGTCCTCAGAGGAATGTGCACATCAGAGACGCCTTTGATTTTAAGTAAGTTGAGTAATGCACTGTGTGTGTTCGAGAGAGAATAGCGCAGTCAGATCGACTGTGATAAGATTAAAACATAGTAAATGAACCATGGCAACAGCGCTGAAAATTTTATTTGAACTAGAGTGGCTTCATATAAGAGATTTGTGGTCAAACTGGGGAAGATTTATCTCGATTCCTCCACCAGTGAGAGGGCAGCTGTGTAGCTTCAAGCTTATTGCACTCCTACAAAGCAGCTTGGAGACTCTCAGCGTGAGGGCTTGTTAATGCTAAACTCACAAGCTTGAATTTCCCATCAGCACTGTAGATGAGCATCAGAAAGATCATTACACTCAAAGAATGATAGTAAAATATTCAAATGACTCTTCACTCAGGGAAATTAAGTACATTTGAAGCATAGCAATACCCGATGACTGGGTCTCGACTGAAATATGATCCCTCTGCAATATTTCAATTCAAATGTTTACATTCGTAGGGAACACAGATCACAACTTAATTAAGCAGCTAATGTTGCAGATTCTGCTTGTCATATCTGCATCAATCATGATTTATTAGTCTGTCACTTGAGACTTTACATAATGACAAAACAAATAGGCCCAGACAGAACATTGAGGTGGTATCTCAATGTGCTACTTTTAAGGTAATACGGTCAGATTTAAAGATAATAAAAGACAGAATGAAAATATCTAATTTGTTTAATCTGTTTAAAAAAATTAAGTTTAAAAACTGTACATTGAGGTTTAAAAGTAAAGTGACTTCTATAAGCGTGACAGTGGAAAGCCTAGGTGGTTTTAGTTATTTTTTAACAGAGCTGGGATAGCTTTTCCCCCGTTTTCATTCATAATGCTAAGCTAACAGCGTAATATATGTTTTTTGAACTGCTGCTACTCGTTTTTAGCCATGACTGTGTACTTATCCGTCTCTTTTCTTTTTATTCTATTACTAATGTGTGTTTTTGTTATCTATATTTAATAAGTTAGCCTATTATTGAATGCCTTTTTTTGTACCTGCTATGCCACTTTTGCTGTAAAACTGTAAAAATTGCAATTCTGATTAAGCAAACAGGCTGCATAATGAACAAACATTAATAACATTGGACAAAATTCATCTCTACTGATCTAATTCTTGGCAACAAAAAAACATATACAAACTAAAATAATAAAACAAAATAACTGTGCACCACTATTAGAAAGAAGAGGAGACTTACTGGCTGCCTGAATACGGGCCTTGCGGCTCACCACCAGCCCAAAATAATTCTCGGCCACACACTCGTAGTCGCCCTCGTCCGACGACCTATCAGATTTGGTCTTCTGGAAGTGAGCGATCAGTAGTGAGCCGTTGATGAAGGTGGTGTGATGCTGATCCTGAGTTAAAAGCAGGCCGTAGTGCCTCCACTGTATTGTTATTGGGGGGATGCCGTCGACCTGGCAGTGCAGCATGAGGGGCTGCTCCTGTACCGCGATGATGTCCCTGGGCTCCAGTCTGAAGGACAGTTCTGCTTCGCACATCACACCTGAAGAGACACACACACACACACACACACACACACACACACACACACACACACACACACACACACAAGTTTACTGTATAGTTGCGCCTGAAGATTCAGTCCTAATCTTGTAAAGTATTTCAAAAATACAATTTCAACTCAATGTATTTTTCATCTTATAGTTTTCCTAGGTTTGCCCAGTGGTCATGGTTAAACCCCATGGAAGCTCCAAGAAAAAGCTAATAAGTTGACGATGCCTTAAGATTTAATGATTAACATGTCGACCATGAACCACAACACTGAAGATGCGTTTACCCATCCATTCATTCCTTTTCCATACCTACTAACCACTGCCCAGGGTCATGAGGTACTGTAACTGGTAGCTGCTAAGTAACACATTTCACATGAACTCTCACAATATAAACAAATAAGAAGAATGTGTCTCATGTCATATAACTAATGGCATCACATTCCAATTAATACGGTTTAATCATTTAATAAATACTACCTCAATAATTAGTATAAATTATGTAAAAATGTGCAAATATGAAATGCCAAACTGTACTGTGCAATCACCCTAATAAAGTGCAAACTGTTCACTAAAGTGCTGAGTGACATTTCTGAGCAAAAGGGAAGTTGTTTCATAAAGTGCAAACCCACATGTGCAATATTACAAGGCCCGAAGCCGTCAGTCCATAGTAACAAAGTTACCTTCGTTACACAGCTAATTAATTAGAAGCCTTGACAAATATACCTCCAGGCTACAGTCACAAGGGAATTCATAGGATCGAATGCACCATATGAGCATGTGTATTATTGTACAATACCCACAATGACACACACACACACACACACACACACACACACACACACACACACACACACACACACACACACACACACACACACACACACAAACACACACACACACACACACACACACACACACACACACACACACACACACAAACACACACACACACACACACACACACGTATGTCTTTATGTGTAAGGACTTTGTCACCGCTATACCTGTTCTTTTTATTGTTGCTACTCAATACAATGTGATATGTTAACAGTACTAAATCTATTTGTGGCTTTGCGTTCCACATCATAATGACATGAAGAGATCTTTTTTTTTTTTTTTTCGGTTTCTGAGGGCAAAGAGGGGGTTGTGGGAGAACAATAATAAGGATGTAAACAGCCTGACCTGACTCTGTACTATAAAAGAGGAGCTTAGCGGGGCTCTCTCGGTGTCATGTTTCAGCTGCTGATGGACTAAGCACTACCAGTCTCTGCCCCAGGCCCTGGAATCTGGTGGGAGGGGGCCAGGGGAGGGCAGTGGAGGGGGGGCAAAGCACAAGGGTCAAAACAGAGAACCTCCGGCCTCATCCCTCAAATTCCAGCCGAGAAATACTTCCCCTTAGGTGCAAACAAGGAATTCATTGACACACTTCTCCATGAAGATCACATATGGAGTATAATGCAAAGAAACATTTCCTCTTCCTCTCTTTTACTCTGTATCCTTTTTTTTATGCGACCCCACCTCCTTTTTTTTCACTCAACAAGCACTGAACGTAAATGGCCATGGGACCAGAGAGACATCAGTGCTACCACTTGTGAAAAACAAGGGGGTGGTGGTGGAGAAATATTTAACCCTTAGCTGGCAGGCAGTGATCCCCATGCCTAGGCTGTAGCTCTCCAAAAAATGATGCTGGCCACAGAGCTCCATCTCCTTTGGTCCAACAAAGATCACACGGGAAAGCAGCCAGCAAAGAAAAAAGATTCTGCAGCCACACATCCAGTCAGTCACACTTCATGTTTTGATCAAAACATGGATAGCTCTCAAATAAAGTAAGCATTATATACTGTGCCAAATGCTTCTGGACAAATTTGAGGAGGAAAAAAACATGAACATCAGATCAACTGAAATATACTGGAGGCTTTTATTTTCCTAAGCTGTAAAATAGGGTTGTGCTATTAAACTTAAGAATTTCTTAGGGGACACTTATTTGAGGACTCATCATTTACTTGATTTCATGGACAGACCTGTCACGAAGAATTGTGCAAAAACTCCACTTTACATCTTGTGATTACCAGAGATGTGCTCATACGTTTCTTGAAATCATTCAGTATGAAAAAAGCATGACTGATCAAAGAAATAAATCGTAGTTAGTAGACTAGCAGAGGGTAGCCCTAAGAAATACATTACTCAATGTTTTCACTCTCAGCAACTAACTGGATGATAACAGTCCAGTGTCCAGGTGTAGCAATGGCAGTGATTTGATTAAAAAGCTTTAGTGATGTTGTTTATTCCTCCTTGTTAATTCAATTAATCAGTTTCTTCGATGAGCTAGAACAAGGTAGGAGTTGTTGTGCTCCGGCTTTCCTAATAAATAAAGCATGCTGCCTGAGTGACTGGCTAATGCATTGCTGAGCTCCAGGTGGGTAGAAGGTTACAAACAACAACGTGACAAAGGTAAGTCAAAAACGTGTTGAATCATCTGACAGATTGAGAGTCAGAATATATAAGAGGACTCAAGAAACAGGGGATGAAGCGTTTTGTATGGTTTATGTTAAAGTAATCTGTGAATGCTGAGCATCCAGAGGGGGTGCAGAGAGGAGAGCACAGCTGTGGAAACTGGTGGCAAGAACACCGGCTTTCCAGAGGAACACATGTTCACGGACATGAATCCATACATGCGTGGATTTTCATGGTTAGATAAGGGGAGGGACACACACACAAATCCTAATGCAGAGGAAAGAGACACTAGCATGTCGGATTACCGGTTGAGACCAGAGACAAGTGTTGGCTAAGTGTGGCTCATGCACTGGCTTACCATTGACAGATAAGTGTGGCTGGCTGGCACAAAGGTTTACTGCTGCTGCAACAGTAAAGTTAGGGTCTCACACCAGCCACTGACAGAGAGATGTACTTAGCAGACACAGAAACCACTGGTAGAGTTCAGTGAGCTCAACACACACCACAGGCTGCTTACAGTCAGCAATATCATATGATTCCCCTATACGTTTTGGAATTGATTTAGATTAAGTATTAGTTTTGTAATAATGCTACATATCACAACATTATCGTATAGTTATATATTAAGAATACCTAACTAAGCATCCATCTGTTGCAGCTTTCTCATATGTCTAAATATCCAGGTTAATGTGCTATAACTGACTCCATTATGTTAGGTGTGTTTAAGATGGGGAATAATCTTTTGCAAACTAGACAATGATTGTGAGTTTATCCTCCATTAATTTCACTGAAATGTAGATAAGCTGAGGCACAGAGGTAGCATTTCCACTTTGAAGAAAATGATGTGCGTCACCTATATTCCACATGAGTGGTGAGTATTAAACAGGAATACACCTACAAACCCATAAGCATGACTTAAAAGGTGTCCTTCAGCATGCACAGCAAAAGTCATATATTTGCATAAGGATCAAGTATATGTATATGAATAAAACAATGCAGGTCACTCACAAGTATACAATAGTACAGTATCTTGATTTCATTATGAAGCAGTGTCCGCCTAAAAGCAATATTCATTCTACTCACAGAGAAAATACAATGCATGAAGCATTAATACTTGTATTCCTTTGTATAGGCCTATACTTGATACATTATTTATTAATATCCATTTTTTTTAGCTTCATGAACACTCATAAGCTTGTAGTTCCAAGTAGTCAGCCATTCACTTGTTATAATAACAGCAGCTCAGTGACGATCACAGAGAAATGACAGTAATATGGTTACACTGGTGCAGCACCACAATTCTGAGAAATAGTCCATGTGTGCATGATAGAAGATGTAGGGCAGCTGTTGCAAAATCACCTCTCAAGGTACTGTACACTCTTTTTTCTCAGAGAAGTATTCACCTGAACTCTCTTTCTAGAACAGTAATATACTACATTCTGGTAGCTTTGAATGAAATTGGTTTATACCGCAGACAGTAGATAGGGTAAGAACATCAAAAGTTAGGATGTGAAATGAAAGCTCTCAGTATTTTCTCTTTAATGCTATAATTTAACATTGATACGATCATATTGACTGAAGCTTGAAAGACAAAGCTAACGCAGTCACTCCATTCTTTCAAAGCAAACTCATCTCTTTTTGATAAACCATCATTTTCATATCATAAAATCTTTTGAATATCTACTGCCTCAGAGTTGTTCAGGCCATTAGATATAGTGCAGTTTTTCTTCTTATTGCTTCTTATCATCTCTTCTTAAAATCTCATAAAATGTGCGTTTATCTTAACTGGATCCAATCTCAGAGGCGGACTTAAAAAGAGCTTCATCTATTTAATGTGATGGCTAGATTGGAAATACATCCATCACAGAGTCTGTGTTTCTGAAGTTCTTGTTCCCAGACCCAGACTGAACATGTTATGAACCAATGTGTACTAGCCTTTATGATTCCAGTCAGGGCCTTTGAGGGTCTCTGTGTGGTATGCTTTGCAAACACTCAATACTCTCTCCTGCCTTTGAATTGCGGGGCCTCACATAGAGAGAGAAACTGTGCAAAAAAGAAAATTTGAAAAGAAGAAGAGGGACAGTCTTGACATTTAATCTGTACAAATATTCCTCCCAGCAGGCAATAACCACAGTCTTTTAATCTATCCTCAGAGCAATAACCACTGTCATTTCACTCTGCCACGGGGTTGGTGTGCAATCAGCTCTACAGTCAAAAACTCCATCTATTTGCAAGTCCCAAAAAAGAAACTCCATGAACTTTTGAAAGTGTGTCACCTTCCAAATGTAGATGGAAGAGTAGTAGGATTTTTTTTAAATCACTTTTAGGAGATGGAGGTAATTGTCATTGCAATTCAAAAGCCTATAAGCAAAATACAAAAGTGCAACACCTTATTATCTGGTTTAAATACGTTTAGTAGTATTTAAGCCCTCATCCCTCCCTCGGTGCTGACTTTCAAATATTGAGACCATGTGATTAACAATAACATCGGGTAAGGGGCTCTCCTTCTGCAGCTCTGCTATGGGACGCCTGATAGAGAAGGCAGTCATGAGGACAACTACAGTAGAAAACTAAGCATTTTTCTGCATAATTCACTGATATTTTACTGGGAAATTTGACTTTCTCACTGCTTCAAGTTTCATTTGAACATTGTTCTAATCATGCTCCCCAAAAAATATACATGGAAACACAACGGAAACATGTTGACTACATTGCACGTGGCTATACTTATGTTATTGTTATGCTCATTAGCGATGTAGATTTGAATATATTGCCCACATGAAGTAGTCACATGGCGAAACAATACCATCATCTTGCGAAAACGTGTGAAGTTCTGCAGAATGCACACGGAATTTAACTTTTAAAACATTATCAGCGTGTCACTCAGTAACCTGCAGGTACAAATTCCGCAGTGCACATGGCTCCAGGACCAGTCTCCACATTGGCATTTACAGCCGAAATGCTAACGGACATCGGAAAGGGGCCAAGTTCAGGGTTACTGGTCAGCAGCACACTATCGCTGCCTGCAGCATGGACCAGGCTCCGGAGAGAAGCTCACTAACAGTGGTTAACCTCCGCAAAGCCACTCTGCACCACTAAACTCTCTACTGGTATAATAAGATAATTTAACTTACCAATTAAAGCATTTAGAAATATTCCCAAAAAGCACGGAGCAAGGCGGCGGCGCCTTGTGGATGCCATTTAAGCACTTAAAGAAAAAATATTCCAGCACTTGCACAAGACAACGTGAGGTGAATAGACGGGGGTAAAAAAAAAACCCCAGAGATATCCAGCTTCAAGCACTACATGTTCCGACCTACACTGCTATACTGTTTGGTGGCTCGCTGGGGTCGAACACGCTTTCGCCATTTTAGCCATCTATCAGGAATCTGTCAGCATCCCGCTCTCTCTCTCTCTCCTCCTCACTCTGCTGTATCCCAAAGACTGCCTCTCTCTCTTTCTATACCCCTCTCTCTCTCTCTCACTCACACACACACACACACACACACACACACACACACACACACACACACACACACACACACACACACACACACACACACGCTGAATCTGCTCTCCAAACAAAAGAGCCGACTGCTGACTGTTTCGCTGTAAGCACGAGAAACCTGCAAAAACGGCATTATTTCTGCATGTCAATAAAACAACCACTTCTCTACTAGTAAGCAAAGCAAGCCTACTAGTTATAGTAAATACACAATACTAATAGGCTAATAGAAGGCCAATACATTTATTGGGATATTGGTCATAACCATAATAACTATGATGTAATATTAGGATAATGGTTATGTTTCTACGATAATCCGGATGAATTAAGAGATTGGCACAAAACATATTTATTCTATCATTGGTAGAATACATATGAACAAAGTCGCCTAATTGATGCAACAAATAACAAAAAAACATCATGCACCTTGTGTCCACATTGAACACGTGGTTACTACTGTAGCAGTGTGTTTCTAAAACGCAGGCAGAATTTCGTGAGCACAACAAAAATAACATTATGAAATTCTGTGACGTCAATTTGTTTTATTTTTAAGGTTGACATGATAAATAAACAAGGAGGACCCAGAGCACCCAGTTACAACAAAGCAGCGGTTGTTTTAGCTGTAGCTACTTCATCTCCCCCTAGTGGGAAGACGAATCTCAACAAAACACAAAAAACTGTTTGGATATTGCAGTCCAGTAAATGAGGTAATGCACGGTAATAATATTCCAACATCCGTGGCCCTCTTTTCTAGTGCACCATTGTTTTATAATGCAAGAGAGAACACACATTGACACTCCCACAAACTAAATAGGCAAACAACAGAAATAAAATCATTAATGAGCAGGCTACTGTGATTACATTGCAAAAAAAGTTTTTTAAGGATCAACTAATACGCTCTTGATTGTTTTGATTAAATTATTTAGCGTTAACACCAGAACATATTGGATGCAAATGTGATGTCTTTTAATTTTTTTAGCTGAACTGAAGAATAACAAAATCATTATGAGATTATCTTAAAATGAAATTATTTAAAAGCAAGGGGTTAGGGGTTAGGTGTAAGTGCACGTGTCGTGAGAAATAAGTATTTCAGGCAAGGTTAAGCATAAATGTAGTAAAAAAAAAAAACTGCAGGTTGCTCTTTAACACTTAATTACAACAAAGCTCGGGTTGTTCACTTGTACTCGACCTCTCCCTAGTGGACCAAACATGTACTTCATCATCTCTTAAAAAGAAAACAACAAAAACATCTACAGTACGCTGTCACCTATGATGCAGTAGCCTTTCCAGTGCAGGCACGTGCACACATAGACATCAAAGTGGGCTTGAGCCCCTGCCCTTTTTCTTCCTCCAGAGAAAGTGCCCTTTCCCCCCCTTTTTTATTTTTTATAAATGAATATATATCTACTGCTGTTTGCGCACAGTTTCCCCTATTGATTGAATACAAAATTAAAATAGCAGGTCGGGAGATTAGACTTTGAAGTTCCTATGCTCTCTCTACCCTCCCTCCCTCCCTCCGCGCCTCCTGCACAGCTGTGCGGACAGTCATCGTCAGTCACTTCAGACAGACAGGTAGCAGCACCTCCCACTTTACTGTGCCATGTTATGCCGGCTTTTCTTGGTTTATTTTGAAGGTGAGTGGTAATGAACAAATTACTATACTGCCAGTGCCTCGAGTTTACAGCTAATTAGCTGAAACAATGGTATGGCTACTAGCTAATGGATAAGTTAGCTCAAGGTTTAGCTTTAAGACAATTTATCATGGGGATACAGGCTAATGTACTGTACTTAAGGGAAGACACTTCAAGTGAATACTGTAAAATGTGTATCTAATAACGTCATCACAATCGCCACATTGATATGCAAATTAGGCGTTAACTAGGCTTAATTCAAATGCACTAATTTGCATGCAGTTACCAAGGCATTGCAGGTCAAAAGGATCAAAGAAAAAAACATATCACCTCTCAACTTCCCCAGATACTGTAGTTACTTACGTCAAGCCAGTATTTCCCCCTGAAATGTAATGTTTAAATATGCAGATTAGCTTTAAATCTATAGATGAATTCAGACATGCTAGTAAACGAACACCATTTATATGTGTTTCTTGGAAGTTTTATTTCCACTAGCGTGAAAGAAAACATGGACGCAAAATAGACCAAAATAACAAGTACGAACAAACAATCTTTTTGCCTGTAATGTCCTTAATCCCATTCTATCTATGGTCGTGATTCGTTTTTCATTCAGCTGTAATGTTGAATGATGGCCACTGGGGAGCAGTAAACAGTAACTTCATAATTTTGATTGTTGGCTGCTCATTTAATAACTATTAATTGTACTAGTTTGTTGTCTGCTCTTGTGCATTGTGAATACTAAAGAAGACCATTGTCTCTGTGTTAGCTGATTATTTTGTAGAATTCTGTTGAGCGTTAAACAATTGTGTGAGGGTTGAGTGTGAGGGTATTAAAATAAATTGTTCAGTAAGTCAGAGATGTGCAACTATATTTAACTTTTGGTTTTAAAACACTTTTTTATAAATGATTATGGGAAGTGCTCTTTTTCTCACTTGAGCACCTGCCCCCCAAAATGTATGTGCACGTCCCTGCAGTACAGTATGTATGATCATTGAGATGCTCAAGTGTTAATCTAAGGGTGCCGTTTATATGTCTTCATTGTTGTGCCATGATTAGGATTATGGTTTCAAAATAATGCATTTTGCACTTATGAATGTATTAATTTCCAATATGTAAGCAAGTATTTTATATTCTTAATTAGTTAATCTTTGTTGTGTAGTGCCGAGAGACGGGAGTCAGAGGTGGTGTGTCAAAGGACAAAGCTAGTTTAATATTAGACATGAAACAGCATGTAAACAACTTCAAGCCCGGGAATAACTGACCGGGGAAACAGTAAATCCGGCTAACTCAAATGTCCGTATGGAACAATACCCCCACCCCCATAGTTCCGTGGGTAAATTATGTCAACCCACCACAAAAGCCCCCCCAGAATTCACCCATAGTCAAAATCCTCGGGTCGGGGAGGAAGGACCACCCGACCCCGGCGTGTACGGACCACAGGGGCCGAGGAGGGCGGGGCCGCAGGCAAGGGCAAGGGCGCCAACGAGGGTGAGGGCATCCCCACAGGGGATGGGGGGCGGAGCAAGGGAGGGCCCTGACGCGGGGGCAGAGCCAACTCCAACGGCCTGGAAACGTCCACATGAGCAGGCTTAATCCTATCGACGGACACAGTCTCAGGTCTGCCTCAGGTCTGTGAAACCGTAAGAGGGGGGCAGTGGACCAACAAGGTCGACATTGACATGGTCAAACCTCCTTTCATGAACCGCAAAAAGTTAGAAAGGGGCCCTAGTATGGCGGTGCACTTTAGCCCGTTGACAGGCCACGCATGAGTCGACCGAGGACTTCACGTCCTTTTTAAGCCCCTGCCACACAAACTTCTGCGACACCAACTTCACGGACGGTTATATCTCACACAGGCTCCACCCTCTAGTGGACTCTATGGGTAGGCTACTACTCTCAACCCTGCTATGCGAGCCTTCACACACTGAGTTTGTATAAACGTAGCCGGCCAATCAGGGCGAGCCTACCTGAATGCGGGCGCAGGCACACAGTATATGGCGGCCACGCCTCCTGATCCTGTCATCCTTTTCTCTTCAGTGAGCAGGACAACACCTCAGAGAAAGTAAAATGTTTAAAAGAAGAAGAAAGAAGTTATCATACCTTCATGGAGTCCCCACTTCTAGAGACCCGGGCCTGTCCTTCGTGCCGTGGCTTAATAGCGGGCGCCGATCCCCACCACCTCTGCTTCGAGTGTTTGGGGGACCAGGATATGGCCCGAGGCGGTGCAATTCAGGTTTGCCATTCCAGCGGGGCGGATGGCTTCGTTTGCCAGGGAGGAGGATGACAAGGACTTCTCGTTGTGGGGCACTTCCATGGAAGTCCACTGCCCAGGTCTGTCCACCAGGACTTCCCCCTAGGTGATGACCATGGTGGCGGAGCGTGGCAGCCCATCTGCTCCCAGCAGGCGTGACAGGGCGGCTGCAAATAAACATGGGTGTGTTGGGCGTCTCGCTGATTGCTCTTCCGCAAGATGCCCCCACCTCACCGGATCAGAGCGATTATTTGGCCAAATTAATAGCCTGGTATATGGTGTGGCCGCCGCTGCTTGCCGTGTGATGTCCCTGGGGGATCACAGCTGCATGGCACTTTCCACACTCGCCGCCCCGCTGCAACTCAAAGGAAGCAGCAGGTGGGCGAGCACACATGAGTGGAATAAACCACAGAAAGGGCTGTCAAAGCACTGTGCGGGTTGAAAAGACACGATTGCCGGCGTGCTGTTGTCAGACACACCTTGCCTGGTGTAATAGCTCCGATTAATACATTCCACCGTTTAATGTGAAACACAGCGTCACGGCCCGTCCACACGGCGGCGTGCGTTGAAGCTTCAACGCTTCATGCCCATTCACTTTGAATGGGGTGACGTCACGCTTTGCCGAACTGCATTGTGGTTCCGTTGCTTCGCTTTCCTCGCGTTGCTCGCTTCAAAAGTTGAGCAATGTTCAACTTTTGAAGCTTCGACGGAAGCGTCAGCCAATCAAATCATATGCCAGTATAAGCTCTAGCCAATGAAACCGCGTGCAAACAGTGTGTCCCGGGCGGGAGATTCATGTGATTGGATGTTGGTTGAGTTTCAGACACACCCACCGGCAAGCTTCAACGCACGCCGCCGTGTGGACGCTGCGTTAATATGAAGGCGCACGGCCCCCACTTGGCCGGGGTGCATTCAAGGACCTCCGCAGAAGAAAGGTGGGTTACGTATTGTAACCCTAGTTCTAGACTGATGTGTGTGTGAAAAATTGCATTCAGTAAAAACGATTGCATTTATCCCAGAGTAAGAGTCTCTCTCCACAATTCCACATTTCCCCATAAAGTCAGTTTCAAAGAGAAGGCATTATGACGGAGCCGTGGCCCCACTAGAGCGTGCCGCGGGGCGTTCAAGAACCTCAGCAGAAGATCGTCCCTTTCTGTGTCAGCCCCCCATGGGGCAAACTTCCTTTTATGGAAGGTTTGGCAGCGGAGTAGGCCACCAGAGAGTAGCCTAGCTTCTTAGATGCGGCTCCACAGCTGCTTGCATGTCCCCTAACACAGTTGTATGGGGAATGTAAGCTCAGCTGTGTACTGACAGAGTGGACGGACAGGACACTGAGACTGGGTTACTCAAGGAGGATGATAGATTTTCTCAAAAGGAATGCAGGCCCTGTTGCAAAAACGGTGGTTTAAGTATTGTAACCCTAGTTCTAGAGTGATGTGTGTGTGAAGAATGCATTCAATAAAAACGATTGCATTTATCCCAGAGTAAGAGTAATCTCACCCCACAATTCCACATGTCCCCATAATGTCTCGTTGAAATCGGCAAGATCCATTTCATACGATGTTAATTGGGCACCCATTATGAGACACAATTCCCCACTCGCCGCTCCAGTTGTAACTCCAGTAAAGGAGGCAGCCAGTGGGCACGCGCATGTGAGTGTGATTAACCGCTGGAAGTGCTGTCAAAGCGCTGTGCGGGTGCAAGGACATTATGGCCGACGTGTTGTTGTCAGAAAACACACCTCGCCTAGTGTAATAGCTCCGATTGATGCATTTCACCTTCTGTGTGAAGACGGCATTACGAAGGGGCGCGCGGCCCCCACGAGAGCCTGCCGCGGTGCCTTCAAGGACCTCAGTAAAAAATTGGCCCTTTCTGTGTCAGCCCCCCATGGGCCAATCTTCCTTTTATGGAAGGTTTGGTGGCGGAATGGACCACCAGAGAGTGCTACAGCTTCTTAGCTGCAACTCCACAGCTATTTGCAGGTCCCCTAACACCGTTTTATGTCCCCTAACACAGTTTTATGGGGAATGGAAGCTCAGCTGTGTACTGACAGAATGGATGGACAAGTCACTGAAACTGGGGTACTCACTCCAGTTTTGCAGCGACCCTCCTCCATTCAGGCACATCTATCATCCCAGGAGGAGATAGGTTTCCTTTCAACAGAGATTCAGGCCCTGTTGCAAAAACAGGCTGTGTCTGTTGTGCACTCTCAGGACAGAGAAAAGGGGCTTTACTCCATGTACTTACTGGTTCCCAAGAAGACAAGAGAATTCAGACCCATTCTGGATCTTCGCAGCCTGAATCAGCACATTGCCTTCGAAAAGTTCAGAATGTAAACCAATTACTGGAACTACGGCTGCCGGGCGATTGGTTCACAACAATCGACCTGAAGAACACTTACTTTCATGTCGAAAATTGCTCCAAAGCACAGAAAGTATTTGCGTTTTGCCTTCCAGGGAGTAGCCTACGAGTACAGACTATCGGTGCAACAGCCACTGTACCCTATGGTTTTCCCTGGCTCTGCAGGAACATCCACCCTTGGGGGTGGACGTGTTTGCACACGAGCCATGGCCAAGAAAGCTGCTCTACGCCTTTCCACCGCTGCGTCTCATTCTCCCCCTCCTGGAGAGGGAGGGTGAGACGAGAACGATTGTCAGTCATCCTGTTAGCCCCAGGTCGCCGCTCGGTGCCGAGGTACGCAGAGGTGACACAGATGATGGTGGGCCAGCCCTGGACGGTTCCTCAGGTCTGGGGGGGCGTTGTCTTAGGAAGCAGGTGCAATAGGGGCATTACCCACTCTGGGCCAACCTCTCCAGGCTTGGCTCATGAGAGGGACAGGCTGAGACGGGAGGGACTGTCTGACAAAGTTATTCAGAATATCCAGGCAGTAAGAGCAGGATCCACCACAGCCTGTTACAGGACGAAGTGGTTGGGATTCCAGCGGTGGTGTGAAGAAAGGAGTCTAGAGCCTCTATCATGTACGTTGGGCTCTATTCTGTCCTATTTACAGATACTGGTGGACAGGGGGCTTGCTTATTCCACAATTAAGGTGTATGCAGCAGCCATCTTGTCCTGCCATGAGGGATTGGGGGGCAGGTCAGCCTTTAGTCACCGCTTGTGTCGCGTTTGCAGGGGGTCAGGAGACAGCGCCCAGTGGTGCATGTCTCCACCCCCGCAACATGGCGGCTTCGCTCAGGGTGGCTTTGGTGGCATCGAAAGCGGCCTCCCTTTCGGCCGTCCAGTCTATGGCCTGGCTGGGGGACTTGTCTTTGAGGGCCTCATACAGCAGGCGCATGGTGTGGGCAGCCCGGCGGATGAACCGGTGATAAAACGTCACCATTCAGAGGAACTCTCCGAGCGCCCGAGCTGTGGGCGGTCGGGGAAAGGCGGACATGGCCTCCACTTTTGACGGCAGGGGGGCGGCTCCATCATTGCTGATGAGATGTCCGAGGAAGTGGATGGAGTACAACCCGAACTGACACTTCGCCGGGTTGATAATCAGGCCGTCTTGGTTGAGCCTCGCAAAAAGTTCTCGCAGATGGGCCTGGTGCTCTTCAGAGAAGGAGCTGGCGACAAGGATGTTGTCTAAATAGACGAAGACGAATGGCATGTTTCTGAGCGCCGAATCCATCACCCGCTGAAAGGACTGAGCTGCATTCTTAAGTCCAAACGGCATACGCAGAAACTCGAACAGCCAGAACGGCATAACCACCGCAGTTTTGGCCACGCACGTAGCAACGGACCAGATCCACCTTGGAGAAGACCAGCTTGCCCGCCAGGTGTGCAGAGAAGTCCTGAATGTGAGGGACTGGGTAGCGCTGCCGAACTCCGACTTTGCGACCGCCAGCATGTCAGGGTTGAGCCGCCGGGCCCTAGCGTAGACTGGGGGGCCTTTAGTGTCAATGTGGTGCTTGACCCCGTGTTTGGTCGTGGCAGGGGAAAAGGTGGGCTGCGTCAAGTCGGGAAACTCACTGAGAAGGTGTTAAAACTTGTCACCCTGTGAGAGTGAGCTGGAGAGCCCGCTGAATGATGCCTTGCCGCGGACACATGCGAACGAGGCAAACGTCAGTGCGTCCACCAGGCGGCTGTACTTGATGTCCACCAGCAGTCCGTGAGCGCACAGGAAGTCTGCGCCGAGGAGGGGGAAGGAGATTTCAGCTGTGACGAAATGCTTACCTTTTCTGCTACCGCTTTACCTGCAGAACTGTTGGGCCGACGACTCTTGTCTCCGATAGTATTTGCGTGATTGGTTGCTTCAGCGGCCCACAGCGATTGTCCCTCAGAGTTAACTTCCGTTAAGCCTGTCCGATTTTGGAATTTGCCATTCTTACAGTAGTCATTGTGACTTCCATTTTTTTTAAATAAATAAAACTCCACATAAGTAATGTAAGTCCCAACAAGTTGTCTTTGATGACTTCATGGAAGTATAGGCAATATGTATACAGAGGTGGGAAGTAACTAAACATTTACTCTACTGTCCATAAAGGTGGGGTAGGTAAGTTTGAGAAACTGGCTCGAGATACACTTTTTGTTATATTCCATGGAATGCTTTAGATCTCTTGCATCATTGGGTATATTTAAACATGCATTGTTATCTCACTTTCACCTGTCTGTACTTGTTATTAACTGATATTGATGAAACTGATTTGCTCGACTGTCTCAAATTGTAATGATTGTGTGCATTGCTTGAATTTCACTTAACAGACTGTACAGTATGTGGTTTGTCTCGCGTGTCATGTTTTGCATTTTGTCTTTTTGTTTATGTATGTATGTAAGTTGTTGCTATTGTCGGGACCCCCTTGAAAACGAGATGGTGCATCTCAAGGGGTTTATCCCAATGAATAAAAATGTCTATATATATATGATTGCTGTAGCTACGGTGCTGTGTTTTTCTAATTTCAAAATTCAAGTGACATTGTTCTCTTTAAATATACTTTGTGAGGATCGACCCGAAGTGGGTATACACAGACAGGAGGTGTTGTCAAGTGAAAAATGGCAAGCATCAGCTCTGGGGACACCGTCAGAGACCAACTACTTCAAACAACTAAGTTAATAAAAATGATCTTCCAACTTGGTAAGAATTTTATAATTTGTTCATTGTTTTGTTTTCCTTGCTTCCTTTCCTGCAAATGCTGGCTCTACTATGGTCTTTTGGCATGATGTTAATGCTTTTTTAGATATTACTTCTTTGCAGTGAATGCAGATTATTTTTAGATGGTTTACAGTAGTTGCAAATCTTTAGAAGATACTTCTTAAATCTTCTCTTTAGAAATTTGTCTATTTTTTTTGTTAAGTAGCTTAAAAATGTCATGTAAAAATAGCAACAAAGAAATAACCATACATTTTATGACATACAGTATTACATGTAATTTAGGTGATGCTTTATCCAAAGTGACATACATACACTTCAACGCCATTACATTACATTAAATGGTATTTAGCTGACGCTTTTATCCAAAGCGACTTACAATAAGTGCGTTCGACCAACAAAATACAAACTTGAAGAAAACAGAATCATATAAGTACATCAGGTTTCATAGAGCTAAAACATTTCAAGTGCTACTCAACTGGCTTTTAGATAAGCCAGTCCTTTATTAGTATATAAGTGCTTTGTTAATATTCTATCGCTCGAAGTGGAGTCGAAAGAGATGAGTTTTCAGTCTGTGCCGGAAGATGTGTAGGCTTTCTGCTGTCCTGATTTCAATGGGGAGCTCATTCCACCATTTTGGAGCCAGGATAGCAAACCCACGTGTTCTTGCTGATGGGAACTTGGGTCCCCCTCGCAGTGCGGGTGCAGCGAGCTGTTTGGCCGATGCAGAGCGAAGCGCACTTGCTGGGGTGTACAGTTTAACCATGTCCTGGATGTAGGAAGGGCCAGATCCATTCGCAGCATGGTACGCAAGTACCAGTGTCTTGAAGTGGATTATAGCAGTTACAAGAAAGCCAGTGAAGGGAGCGGAGGAGTGGCGTGGTGTAGGAGAATTTAGGAAGGTTGAAGACCAGACAAGCAGCTGCATTCTTGATGAGCCGCAGAGGTCAGATGGCACATGCAGGTAGACCAGCCAGGAGAGAGTTGCAGTAGTCTAGGCGTGAGATGACGAGAGCCTGGACCAGAACCTGCGTCGCTTTCTGGGTCAGCTGGGGACGCATCCTCCTGATGTTGTAAAGCGTGTATCTGCAGCAGCGGGTTGTAGCAGCTATGTTTGCAGTGAAGGACAGTTTGTTATCGAGGGTCACACCCAGATTCCTTGCAGTCTGAGTCGGGGAAACAATAGAGGTGCCAATGTTGATTGTTGGGTCAAGAGTGGGAAAATCTTTTCCCGGAAGGAAAAGCAGTTCAGTCTTGTCAAGATTGAGCTTGAGGTGGTGAGCAGACATCCACCGAGAGATGTCTGCTAGGCAAGCAGAGATGCGTGCGACGACCTGGGTCTCTGAGCGGGGAAAGGACAGAATTAATTGGGTGTCGTCAGTGTAGCGGTGGCATGAAAAACCATGCAGGCTAATGACAGACCCGAGCAAGTTTGTGTACAGGGAGAAGAGGAGGGGACCGAGAACAGAGCCCTGAGGGACCCCTGTAGTTAATTGACAAAGGTCGGACTCCGACCCTCTCCAAGTAACCCTGTAGGTGCGGTCTTTGAGGTATGAGGTGAGGAGGGAAAGTGCAGAGCCTGAAACTCCAAGTTCTTGGAGAGTGCGAAGGAGGATCTGATGGTTCACCGTGTCGAATGCAGCAGACAGGTCCAGAAGGATGATGACAGAGGAGAGGGAGGCTGCTTTAGCAGTGTGCAGTTCCTCAGTGACAGCAAGGAGGGCAGTTTCTGTTGAGTGACCTGCCTTGAAACCAGACTGATGTGGATCCATAAGGTTGTTCTGATGGAGATAACAGGAGAGTTGTTTAAAGACAGCGCGTTCAAGTGTTTTAGACAGGAACGGGAGGAGAGAGACAGGCCTGTAGTTTATAACATCAGACGGGTTGAGTGGGTTTCTTTAGGAGAGGGTTTACTCTTGCCTCCTTGAGACTGTTTGGAAAGTGACCAGAAGTTAGAGAAGTGTTGATGAAATGTGTGAGAAACGGTAGAATATCAGGAGCGATAGTCTGAAGTAGGTTTGAGGGGATATTGTCCAGAGGACAGGTGGTAGGACGGGCAGAGGTAACGAGGGTAAGAACCTCACTTGGAGAGAGAGGGGAGAAGGAGGTTAGTGTGTTGGTGAAGGGCGGGTCTGGTGACCCAGCGGTAAGTAAAGGTGAGTCAGAAAAGTGGTTAACCAAGTCGCTTGACAGAAGGGAGGAGGGGGAAGGGACTTTAGGGGGGTCCAAGAGGGTGGAGAAGATGGAAGATAGTTTTTTGGGGTTGGAATAGGAAGATTGGATCTTATCTTGAAAGAAAGTGCTTTTTGCCTGAGAGATCGAAGGAGAGAAAGAGGAGAGGAGAGCCTGATAGGTTAGGAGGTCGTCATGGTGTTTGGATTTCCACCGTTTCCGCTCTGCTGCCCGAAGGATGGTTCCATTAGCACGCAGTGCGTCATTTAGCCAGGGAGCAGGAGGGGACTGACGAGCCTGCCGAGATGTGAGAGGACAGAGAGAGTCCAGAGAGGATGAGAGAGTAGAGAGGAGAGTTTCTGCAGCAGAGTTTGGAGGCAGGAGTTGGAACGAGTCAGAGAAAGGGAGGGCACCGATGAGGCAAAGGTAGAGGGGGAGAGGAAACGAAGGTTGCGGCGGACAGGTAGAAGAGATTAGTTTGTTTTGTTTGGAAAGGGGTAGAGAGAATGAAATGAAGAAGTGATCGGATGTGTGAAGCGGGTTTACAGAGAGGTTAGGAGTAGTGCATTTCCTTGAGAATATGAGATCAAGGACATTGCCAGCTTTATGAGTTGGTGGGGATGGAGACAGTGAGAAAGCAAAGGTGGTTAAAAGAGATGTTAGTTCAGATATCTTCCATGTCTGGAGGTTGAAGTCTCCGGGAGGGCCAGTTTCAGGGATGTGTGAGAGATTATCTAATTCCTCCAAAGTCCCCCAAGGCGCCTGGTGGATGGTAGAGAACAACAATGGTTAATTGCATAGGATGGGTTACTGTGACGGCATGGAATTCAAAGGTGGACGGAGTGAAGTTAGGTAGCTTCAAAAAAGAAAAGAAAAGCTCCAGTTGGAAGAGAGGAGGAGACCAGTGCCACCTCCTTTGCCAGTGGGTCTGGGTGTGTTGGTGAAGGAATATGCTGTGGAGAGAGCTGCTGGGGTGGATGTGTTGGATGGAGTAATCCAGGTCCCAGTGAGAGCAAGGAAATCCAGAGACTGCAGGGAAGCGTAGCCAGAGATGAAGTCAGCTTTAGGAACAGCTGCCTGGCAGTTCCACAGGCCCCCTGAAACTAGATGTTTGATCTCAGTGGAGCATGTGGAATAGATGAGAGCAGGCCGGTTATATCGATTAGGAGATATACGGGGCTGGTGATAGTTGCGAGAAGACACATAAACAGGAATGGAGAAAATACACATGATTATAGCATGAGAGGCTAAAAAACTAAATAAAATAAAACAAAATAAAACACCAGCGATACTTAGCTCAATCTGAGTAGGATTTGCCTCCTCTTTGCCTCCCTTGTGACTCCCGCAGGACTCTAATGTCTTTGTCAGTCTTACTCCCGCAGGACTCTAATATCTTTGTCAGTCTTCGTCTTTGTTACGATCTGCCTGTGTTGTGTTTTTGTCATGTCTGGTTCTGTCTTTAGTTTCCTGTCTCTCCGTGTTTCCCCTCCCATCGTGTCTGTTTCTGCTGATTGTGTGCACCTGGTGCCCGGTGTTGTCTCCTCCCCTCTCACCTGTGTCTTGTTCAGTTGATTAGTTTGTGTGTATTTAGCTTCTGGTTTTTCTGTTGGTCTTTGTGGGATTATTTGATGTTGTTGGAAGGTTCTTTGTTCAGAGGGATTTTTGTGTTTTTTGCCTTGCCTTATTTTTACTTTGTTGCTAGTTTTTGCAATAAAAGTATTTTTGAATTTGGATATTCTGCTTTTGGGTCCTGTGTACCTTGCCCTCCAGCCGTGACAGAATAATCCCACCAAAAGATGGACCCAGCAGACAGCCTGTACGAGGTGACGTACAATTTGACATGCTTTAAAAACGACTGTCGATATGCCTCCAGTAGTGAAGAGAGGCAGTCTCTTATCTCAACGGCACGCCAAGAAGTAACCTCAAGGCCCTGGTTAAGGGAGTTACTACCCGAGTGGGTGGAGGACTTTTTTGGCAGCTTTGAGGTCAAACCTGTTTCCCGGCCTGCTAGCCCCTAGCATGCTAGCAGTGGCCAAAAAGGCTCCTTTCAAGGACCCCTTCGCTGGGTCTCGTCTGGCCTTTGGAGGTCCTCTGAGCCTCCACAAGGCTTCAAGGCAGCATGGAAGGAAACGCAAGGCCAGGATTCCATCCCCGACAGCCATGGTTCCGGCTCCGGTCCCAGCCCCAGCAGTCATGGTTCCGGTTCAGGTACCGGCCCCAGCAGCCATGGTCCCAGTCCCAGAAGACATGGTTCAGGCCCTGATTCCGGCCCCAGCAGCCATGGTCCTTCCTCTAGTCCCAACTCAAGTCCCTACTCAATTCCCTCCTCCAGTCCCTTCCCAAGTCCCTCCTCTAGTCCCTTCTTTAGTCCCTTCTTTAGTCCATTCTCTAGTCCCCTCTCTAGTCCCATCTCCAGTCCCTACTCTAGTCCCTACTCTAGTCCCTACTCTAGTCCCCTCTCGAGTCTCCTCTCGAGTCCCCTCTCCAGTTTCCTCTCAAGTCACCTCTCGAGTCTCCTCTCAAGTTCCTTCTCAAGTCCCCTTTCAATTCATCTCTCGAGTTCCCTCTTAAGTCACCTCTCGAGTCCCCTCTCAAGTCCCTAGCCAATGTCCTGGTCCGTTGGAGGTTCCGCTGGGGGTCCTGCCAACTCCATGTCCTGTCCCGTTAGGGGTTCCGCCGCCTACTCTTCTGCCGGGGGTCCTGCCAACCCTATGTCCTGCACCGTTGGAGGTTCCGCTGGAGGTCCTGCCAACTCCATGTCCTGTCTCGTTGGGGGCCCGCCGCCTACTCTTCTGCCGGGGGTCCTGCCAACCCTATGTCCTGCACCGTTGGAGGTTCCGTTGGAGGTTCCGCTGGAGGTCCTGCCAACTCCTGCCAGCTCCATGCCAGCTCCATGTCCAGTCCCGTTGGAGGTCCCGCCGACTACTCTCCTGCCGGGGGTCCTGCCAATCCTATGTCCTGTCCTGTTGGGGGTCCCGCCGACTACTCTCCTGCCGGGGGTCCTGCCAATCCCATGTCCTGTCCCCTTGGGGGTCCCGCCGACTACTCTTCTGCCGGGGGTCCTGCCAACCCTATGTCCTGTGCCGTTGGAGGTCCCGCCGACTACTCTCCTGCCGGGGGTTCTGCCAACTCCATGTCCTGTCCCGTTGGGGGTCCCGCCGACTACTCTCCTGCCGGGGGTCCTGCCAACCCTATGTCCTGTCCCGATGGGGGTCCCGCCGACTACTCTCCTGCCGGGGGTCCTGCCAATCCTATGTCCTGTTCCGTTGGAGGTTCCGCTGGGGGTCCTGCCAGCTCCATGTCCAGTCCCGTTGGAGGTCCCGCAGACTACTCTCCTGCCGGGGTCCTGCCAATCCTATGTCCAGTCCCGTTGGGGGTCCCGCCGACTAATCTCCTGCCGGGGGTTCTGCCAATCCCATGTCCTGTCCCGTTGGGGGTCCCACCAACAACTCTTCTGCCGGGGGTCCTACCAACCCTATGTCCTGTCCCGTTGGGGGTCCCGCCGACTACTCTTCTGCCGGAAGTCCTGCCAACCCTATGTCCTGTGCCGTTGGAGGTTCCGCTGGGGGTCCTGCGAGCTCCATGTGCAGTCCCGTTGGAGGTACCGCCGGCTACTCTCCTGCCGGGGGTCCTGCCAACCCCTTGTCCTGTTCCGTTGGAGGCCCCGCCATCACCTGGTCCTCTTCCGTGGTGGATCCTGACGAAGCCTGTCCCACCGGCTCCGGTTGCTGTTCGGCCGACGCCGGGTCCTGCCTGGCCCTCCGGAGCTGTCTGGTCTTCGCCCTCGAGCCCGGCCCCCTGAGAACCGGGGTCTTCGCCCTCGAGCCCGGCCCCCTGAGTGCCGCGGTCTTCGCCCTCGGGCCCGGCCCCCTGACTCTTCCTGCCGCTGCCTTCGCCCTCATGCTCGGCCCCCTGAGTTCGCCCGCTGTGGCCTTCGCCCCACCATGGACTCTGCCTTGCCCCCGGGCCGTCTGCCCGAGACCCCAACCTTGGACTCTGCCTTGCCCCCGGGCTGTCCACCCGAGTCCCCCACCTTGGACTCTTCCTTGCCCCCGGGCCGTCCGCCCGAGTCCCCCACCTTGGACTCTGCCTTGCCCCCGGGCCGTCCGCCCGAGTCCCCCTTCTCGGCTTCTGCCTTGCCCCCGAGTCGTCCGCCCGAGACCACCTTCCGGACCCCCTCCATCCACCCTGCTGGATTTTTTTTGGACCTTTTAGGGACGTCTGGGATCCGTCCCTTGAGGGGGGGGGTAATGTTACGATCTGTCTGTGTTGGGTTTTTGTCATATCTGGTTCTGTCTTTGGTTTCCTGTCTCTGTGTTTCCCCTCCCATCGTGTCTGTTTCTGCTGATTGTGTGCACCTGGTGCCCGGGATTATTTGATGTTGTTGGAATGTTCTTTGTTCAGAGGGAGTTTTGTGTTTTTTGCCTTGCCTTATTTTTACTTTGTTGCTATTTTTTGCAATAAAAGTATTTTTGAATTTGGATATTCTTCTTTTGGGTCCTATGTACTGTGACAGTCTGACGCTGGAGCTGAAGCTCCAGGAAAGTTACCTAAAAGGGACACCTAATTGCTGATTTCTCACAGCTGTGGGGCCACGCCCCTTTAATTAGTTAATTCTCTGCAGCTGGTGGCCCTCAAAAGAAATCTAGACTGCCTCCCTCCTGAGTTGTTATTGTATTTTCAGTGGCACTGAATGGTTTTACAATTACGTTAAAGCCTAAGTTATAAAGTTATGAGTTTAACCCTTAATACAGTTACACCTACTCAATAAAGCTCTTAGTACT
This sequence comes from Notothenia rossii, assembly GCF_949606895.1. Lineage (NCBI taxonomy): Eukaryota > Metazoa > Chordata > Actinopteri > Perciformes > Nototheniidae > Notothenia > Notothenia rossii. Next base: position 20,466,939 of record NC_136904.1, read on the forward strand.
CTACAAATGTTTAAATCAAAGTTAACCCAAATTAGTTGTCCCAAGTTTCTGCCTGACAGATACTGTAGCGGTTTTGAGATTTAAAATCACAATTTCAGTCAGATCAACTACAGAGCATTTATACAGAGTACAGTTAAAATCTCTCACTCTGACACCTTGGACCATTTCACAGTGCACCAATGCATCCTTTCCAATCATCGTTGTGAGCTTCAGCCTCACAGGATGTGTCTGTTTGCAAGCTGTTGCTTACTTCCTTTTCAATGAAGACCATATCACTTTGAGTGTCGAGCAAGCCTTTCCATACCTGGATTGCTGACAGAAGAAACCCACACTGGCACAATCATTGAAGTATTCTCAGATGGCTCCTCAGTATTCACATTAAGAGACAGTGTGGTTGCTGCTTCATCTGTGCTGCTCTGACTCAGGACTGATGATGTTTTTGCTGTAGTGTACATGTCATCATGGAGAGATGTAGGATGTTTTCCTTTGCAGTTGTCACATGAGTTGCATTATGGCCTGGCTTTAGAAAGCCATAGCACAGTTTATTTTCCTTCACATATTTCCTCCGTTCGTCCAGAAATGTACTTTTGAACTCAGGACAATAGTGCAGACCATGATTACTGTCTTGACATAGCATACATGGAGGCCTTAAACTTGTTTTTGGCTGTCTTTTAATTTCAGTCTCTGTGGCTGTCTGTGTGTGGAGAACACTAATGTACTTCTCCCTTCTTTCAGATGATGTTTATCTGAGTTTGACTCTGCTGAGTGGAGGGCACGGAATGAAGTAATAGGATTACAGGCAATCTCTGCTTCCATTAACATGAAATCAACAAACTGCTGGAAGTTTGGAAATTCTTGTTCACTTCTCATGACTTGAGTAACCTTTCTGTTCCACTGTGATGCTGTCCAGTCAGGTAGCTTTTGAATCAATTTCTGATTTTCCTCGCAGTCATTAAAAATGTCCAGACCTTTAACATAGGGCATGGCTTCCTGACACGAGTTTAGGAAATCAGCAAATGTCCGTAATCCATCAGCCTCCTTTGTGTGTATTTTTAGCCAGTTTGACAGTTTTTCTCTGAATGCTCTCTGTATAATAACGGTATTCTGCCCTTGCAAGAATACTTTTTGGATTGCAGGCTTGGCAGATAGCTTAACACGGAAATAAACACCCAGGAGACAGCAGCTCAGTTTTGTAAAAAGACATAAAGACCCTAGGATTTGAGCAAGGATTTTGTTGACAGGAAACAGGAAACTACGGTAAGCATTTATGGACACACAGTGCAAAACCCAAAACCCTTTGCAGGTCCTCTTGAAGGAGCAGCGCACTCCCCGCTTGGTATAATGTACAATACCACTAAGTCCCTTTGAGAAGGAGAACAACTTCAGAGGCTGGTCTTGAATACACCCTGGGAGAACCAGTGGAAGTACGGGGGATCACCTGTACTTCCACTTTACGGACCCTGTTGTCTTGTGTTGCAAGGTATTCTTGTCGCCAATGTGGGACAGCTCTGGAGGACGGGCAGGAAGGCTGCAACAGGACAGCTCCGGATGACGGGCAGGAGAGTGGCGTAGGCCGCGATGGGACCCCTCCAGAGTCAGCTGGATCGCCGGAGGTGCAGGAGTACTGTGATCGGGAGACGGTAAGACCCCGGACGGGACAGGTTTCGGAGTAGGCGTGACCATAACCGTTGTCGGCAGGACAGGAGTCGGCGGGACAGTAACCTGTGTCGGAGGGACATGTGTAGACGGGACCCCCAACGGAACAGGGGTCGGCAGGACCCCCGGCGTAACAGGAGTTGGCAGGACCCACTACGGGACATGAGTTGGCAGGACCCCCAGCGAAACAGTAGTCGGACGTGGTGTTCGGCGACGCGGGCGTTACCCTCCTGTGTGACGTCTCCACGGGCTTGTCGCGGCCAGTCGTTCCCGCCAGCTGGAGGCGCTCTGTGTTCGAGGCATTGCACGGACTGTCATACCCCGGCGTTAAGCCTTCAGTGCGCTTGGTGGCCGCGAAGTTCGTCTGGCATGGGCTGAAGAAGGACGTGAGGACTTGGGCTGGTGAGTGCGTGGCTTGTCAGCACGCTAAGGTGCACCGCCACACAAAGGCCCCTTTGGAGAGTTTCCTGGTGCCTGAGAGGAGGTTTGACCACGTCAACATCAACCTGGTTGGTCCATTGCCCTCCTCTCAGGGCTTTTCCTACCTCCTCACCATGGTGGACAGCACGACCCGTTGGCCGGAGGCCGTTCCTCTCGTGCCAACATCAGCCGCAGACATTGTCCGGGCTTTCATTGCGACGTGGGTGTGTCGTTTTGGCACCCCGTCAGACATTTCCTCGGACAGGGGCTCACAGTTCACGTCCGAGCTCTGGAATGCCATGGCGAGTGGTTTGGGGGTTAAGCTGCACAGGACTACCGCTTACCACCCTCAGGCTAACGTCCTCTGTCAGCGGTTCCATCGCTCCATGAAGGCGGCCCTCAAGGCCGGCCTTACGGAAGGTAATTGGGTCGACAAGCTGCCTTGGGTGATGCTGGGCATGAGGACTGTGCCTAAAGAGGATCTGCAGTGCTCCACGGCTGAGTTGGTATATGGTCAGCCACTGAGGGTTCCGGGGGATTTCCTCCCCAATGCATCGGTTCCCTGGTCGGCGTCGGCCCAGCAGGCTTTCCTGCAGGACGCCGCTGAGGTCTTTGCTCTGATCCCCACTGCTTGGCACGGAACTCGGGTGTCCCGGGCTCCCGTGGAGCTCCGCTCGGCGGAGCATGTGCTTATCCGGCACGACGCGCACAGGGGTCCCCTACAGCCTCCTTACGATGGCCCTTTCCGGGTTTTGGAGTGTGGGGACAAACACCTTGTGGTTGACCCGGATGGTAAGGCTGAGCGAGTTTCTGTGGACCGGGTGAAGGCTGCTCACCTGGACTTGGACCAGCCGGTGTTGCTGGCTCGACCTCCGCGACGGGGCCGCCCCCTGGCCAGGATTGGGGCCTGCGGCTCCGGTTCCATTTCTTCCAGCGGCCACCCCTTCAGAGGTCGCCTCCCAGGCTCCCGTTCTTCGGAGTCGGGGTGGTCGGCTTGTCGTTCCTCCCCGCCGCACAGATTTTGTGTATGAGTGAATTCTGGGGGGGCTTGTGTGGTGACACGTGATAGGACATAATTCACTGTGTGTTTGATGTGTGTTGCAGCCCGGACCCGTTAGTGAGGGTACCGGGGTTGGTTGTCATTCTGGCTAGCATGACATGCAGTAGCAGCAAGTGTACTCACCTTGTCTATTTAAATGTATAATAAAGTGTGGAGTTCCATATTGAACACACCGCCTCCGACTCCCGTTCATCGGCTCTACAATACACAACTTTATAATAAAATGCACACATTTACCTGTTTTTAGACTAAACACAGGTATACGATAAGTAAAAAAAAAAAAAAAGGTTATCATGAGGTTGTTAACATCGCAATGTATCAGTCGACGTTTGCTGGAACTACTTGTAAACAGCGTGTTACCTGACCGACACACAGCGTTGAGACCGGCCAGGTAGAGACCTGTCTCCAGTCAGCACCGATGCAGACTCGCTGTTTGATGGCTTGATAGCCCAATCCCCCTCCACACCGCCGTTGCGGACCCTCCGTGCGAATGTGCAAAACGGAGGGGTAGTGTGTAGAGGTAGGGGTGTAGGGGGCGGTTTGGGATTGGGCCGACGTATATACAGTATACTTCCGCAGCGTCCATGTAAAGTTGGCGTCAACCCTCACGGGGTGAAAACAATATTTGCGCTTATGCGGCAAAATTTGTGTGGCGCGGCACAGTTTTCGACACTCGAAACAGAGGCCATATAATCATATAACTTTGTGTGGGGCCTCATGTTGGCCAGGGATGGCCCTGCACTACACTACCCAGAATCCTCAGCTATCATTTGGAACTACAATATCCGCTTTGCTTTACAAACCCCGTGATTAGTCCTCAAGCTCTTTGATTGGATGTTGGAGTGCGACAAGGTTACGCCGAGCGTCAACAGCCCTTTGAAATGGAATGTAACCACGGCAGACTATCCAAAACTGGACAAGTGCATGTTTTCAGCCCAGCCTGAAACATGCACTTGTCAAGGTTCAGAGGCAAATTATGCAAATATGGCAGTAGCCATCAATCATCTTAATGTAGCAGGATGAGTAGTAAATGCTGTTGTAAGGCATATTCTTCTAAGCCTATCACCGCCAGGGGGGCACCCTATAAAGGGGCAGAGGCTTCTTGCTGGCGGCCTCTTGTTCGTTGGTGCCCAGACCTACCCACTTCCGTTCTTGCCGCGTTTTGCTTCCGCCACCTAGGTATGTTGTAGGAGAATAGCTGGCTTCAGGTAAAGTTCCGCAAATTCTCCATCATACTTACGTGTAGTCACGTTTTGTTTTTGAGCATGAAACTCTCTCCTCTCTGCCTGATCGGTATGTACAGCGATTTATTCAGTCCATTCACCACACCTTTTCTGAACATTAATACTGTATTATACTTGTGTGTTTATGAATCTAGGGCCAAGCTAAGGCTTTAAAGAACCGCTGCTGTTTTGCTGCACCGAAAAAGACGGGTTTTTGACGCAGGAAGAGTCCTCTCCTGCTGATGTTCAGGTGTATATCAGTATGTAGTGTCTCTACTTTAAAGAGTCCTCTCCTGCTGATGTTCAGGTGTATATCAGTATGTAGTGTCTCTACTTTAAAGAGTCCTCTCCTGCTGATGTTCAGGTGTATATCAGTATGTAGTGTCTCTACTTTAAAGAGTCCTCTCCTGCTGATGTTCAGGTGTATATCAGTATGTAGTTTCTCTACTTTAAAGAGTCCTCTCCTGCTGATGTTCAGGTGTATATCAGTAGGTAGTAGTGTCTCTACTTTAAAGAGTCCTCTCCTGCTGATGTTCAGGTGTATATCAGTATGTAGTGTCTCTACTTTAAAGAGTCCTCTCCTGCTGATCTTCAGGTATATATCAGTGTCTCTATTGTAAAGAGTCCTCTCCTGCTGATGTTCAGGTGTATATCAGTATGTAGTGTCTCTACTTTAAAGAGTCCTCTCCTGCTGATGTTCAGGTGTATATCAGTATGTAGTGTCTCTACTTTAAAGAGTCCTCTCCTGCTGATCTTCAGGTGTATATCAGTGTCTCTATTGTAAAGAGTCCTCTCCTGCTGATGTTCAGGTGTATATCAGTATGTAGTGTCTCTACATTAAAGAGTCCTCTCCTGCTGATGTTCAGGTGTGGTTTTCAGAGGAAACAAAGAGAAAACCATGCAAAAAGAATCCATCCTGACCCAGATGCTTTCCACTGAGCACCCTCAGGTGTGTGTGTGTGTGTGTGTGTGTGTGTGTGTGTGTGTGTGTGTGTGTGTGTGTGTGTGTGTGTGTGTGTGTGTGTGTGTGTGTGTGACCCGGCTCTATTATAGAACGAAAAAAGCAAAGATCAAAAACTTCAAAGTAAAAGTCTTTAATTATTCAATTTAAAAAACGAAAAAGTCCCGTCATAATAACGAGATGATCCAATCACAGAGCTCCAGTGCTCTGTGATTGGACGAGAGATGATCCAATCACAGAGCTCCAGTGCTCTGTCTATTATTTCATAAAATAGATCACTAACATAGTTGTATATAAAGGAGAAAATATCATACATAAGAACAAAAATATACAATAAATATATTACACTTCCAATAAATTCAATAATTATTTTTATTTTTGCGATACTTTTCAGAATAAACATAAATACCATTTGAACTCTCATTGCAAACAGTGGATTAGTGGAAAGCTTTAAAAACATGTATTCACATTCCCTCCCTCTCTTTCCCTCCCTCCCCCCTCTGACATCCCCCCCCCCCCCCCCTCTGACATCTCTCCGGTGACCTCTCCACCCTGCCTCCCACCTTTCCTCCCTGCCCCAAATGGTCCTGGACTTTAACCCCCCCCCCCCCCCACATACACATACACACAGAACCTTCCCTCATCCTGCACCAGTCATTTTTCTACCCATCTCCGCTGCTACTGCACAGAAACTGTACTTTGAACATTTTTCTATTTTGCACAAAAAATACTTGCATTAATGTCAATTCATGCTCTGTGGATTGATTTTAAAATATATATATATTATTAACCAGCACTTATTAATACTATTACTTACTTTTATACCCCGTTTATCTAGGCCCTTTTTTTATCTTGTTCTATGTGTCAAACTGTGGGACTTTGGGAAACGGTATCTGGAGATTTCTGTATGTATAACACATGGAGACATGTTGACAATAAAGCTGACTTTGACTTTTTGACATAGTGGCACATTATCAAAACCCACAGAGCAGAAAGGAAGGGGTGTTCTTTTTTTCATGATGAGAGAATCTGGGAACACTTAATGATCCCAAATCCTTTCACAATGCGGGGGAACCCTGAGACACAGGGGAAACCCGATACAGTGACATTACATTTCATTAAAGTGGACTTCTTATCTTCTCTAATAACTGTTCTAATAACTGATCTAATAACTGATCTAATAACTGTTCTAATAACTGATCTTCCTCCACAGCCCCCTCCTCCTCCCCCACCTCTTCCTACACATCTCCCTCCTCCTCCTCCCCCACCTGGCCACTTTTACTGAAGTAGACTATGTACTCTGGAATGTTCGAGCGGCCGCTGACGAAGGCGTTGAACCTCTTCAACAACGATGGTCTACTCGTCGTTTTTAAGATCAGAACAGAGCTATGTTCAAACTCATCCACCCACTCCTTCTCTACCTCTTCCTCCACAGCCCCCTCTTCCCCCACCTCTTCCTCCACAGCCTCCTCCACAGCTTCCTCCCCCACCTCTTCTTCCACAGCCCCCTCCTCTTCCTCCTCCTCCTCCACCCCACATCGTAGATTCAGCGTCCGGATCTCCTCTTGCAGGCGGGTGATCTCCAGATCCTTCTCCTCTTTCTCCACTTGGAGCTTTCTGTTGATCCTCAACAAAGTGACGATCTCCACATCCTTGTCGTCAACAAACGGTTCCTTCAGTTCTCTCAGATCCTGGTTCTCCTTTCTCAAGATGTCCATCTCTGCTTCATGCTTGATCTGCGTCTTAAGGAGATTTCCATATCTCAGGTTCAGGTTCTCCAAGTCATCCCTCAAGATGTTCCGCTCAATCTCCATACAAACATTTACTTCCTCAAAATGTTCCTTATGTTCTTTAAGATCCTGGTTCTCCTTTAGCAAAGCATCCATCCCTCCATCCTTTACTTCCTCACAAGGTTCTTTAAGTTCTTGGAGATCCTGGTTCTCCTTTAGCAAAGCATCTATCCCTCCATCCTTTACTTCCTCACAAGGTTCTTTAGGTTCTTTGAGATCCTGGTTCTCCTTTAGCAAAGCATCTATCCCTCCATCCTTTACTTCCTCACAAGGTTCTTTAGGTTCTGTGAGATCCTGGTTCTCCTTTAGCAAAGCATCTATCTCTCCATCCTTTACTTCCTCACAAGGTTCCTTCTGTTCTGTGAGATCCTGGTTCTCCTTTAGCAATGGATATATCCCTCCATCCTTTACTTCCTCACAAGGTTCTTTAGGTCCTATGAGATCCTGGTTCTCCTTTAGCAAAGCATCTATCCCTCCATCCTTTACTTCCTCACAAGGTTCTTTAGGTTCTGTGAGATCCTGGTTCTCCTTTAGCAAAGCATCTATCCCTCCATCCTTTACTTCCTCACAAGGTTCTTTAGGTTCTGTGAGATCCTGGTTCTCCTTTAGCAAAGCATCTATCTCTCCATCCTTTACTTCCTCACAAGGTTCCTTCTGTTCTGTGAGATCCTGGTTCTCCTTTAGCAATGGATATATCCCTCCATCCTTTACTTCCTCACAAGGTTCTTTAGGTCCTATGAGATCCTGGTTCTCCTTTAGCAAAGCATCTATCTCTCCATCCTTTACTTCCTCACAAGGTTCCTTCTGTTCTGTGAGATCCTGGTTCTCCTTTACCAAAGGATATATCCCTCCATCCTTTACTTCCTCACAAGGATCTTTAGGTTCTGTGAGATCCTGGTTCTCCTTTAGCAATGGATCTATCCCTCCATCCTTTACTTCCTCACAAGGTTCCTTCTGTTCTGTGAGATCCTGGTTCTCCTTTAGCAATGGATATATCCCTCCATCCTTTACTTCCTCACAAGGATCTTTAGGTTCTGTGAGATCCTGGTTCTCCTTTAGCAAAGCATCTATCCCTCCATCCTTTACTTCCTCACAAGGTTCTTTAGGTTCTGTGAGATCCTGGTTCTCCTTTAGCAAAGCATCTATCCCTCCATCCTTTACTTCCTCACAAGGTTCCTTCTGTTCTGTGAGATCCTGGTTCTCCTTTAGCAATGGATATATCCCTCCATCCTTTACTTCCTCACAAGGATCTTTAGGTTCTGTGAGATCCTGGTTCTCCTTTAGCAAAGCGTCTATCCCTCCATCCTTTACTTCCTCACAAGGTTCTTTAGGTTCTGTGAGATCCTGGTTCTCCTTTAGCAATGGATCTATCCCTCCATCCTTTACTTCCTCACAAGGTTCTTTAGGTTCTGTGAGATCCTGGTTCTCCTTTAGCAAAGCATCTATCCCTCCATCCTTTACTTCCTCACAAGGTTCTTTAGGTTCTGTGAGATCCTGGTTCTCCTTTAGCAATGGATCTATCCCTCCATCCTTTACTTCCTCACAAGGTTCTTTAGGTTCTGTGAGATCCTGGTTCTCCTTTAGCAAAGCGTATATCTCTACATCCTTTACTTCCTCACAAGGTTCTTTAGGTTCTGTGAGATCCTGGTTCTCCTTTAGCAAAGCATCTATCTCTACATCCTTTACTTCCTCACATGGTTCTTTAGGTTCTGTGAGATCCTGGTTCTCCTCTAGCAAAGCGTATATCTCTACATCCTTTACTTCCTCAGATGGTTCTTTAGGTTCTGTGAGATCCTGGTTCTCCTCTAGCAAAGCGTATATCTCTGCATCCTTTACTTCCTCACAAGGTTCTTTAGGTTCTGTGAGGTCCAGGTTCTCCTTTAGCAAAGCATCTATCTCTCCATCCTTTACTTCCTCACAAGGTTCTTTAGGTTCTGTGAGGTCCTGGTTCTCCTTTAGCAAAGCGTATATCTCTACATCCTTTACTTCCTCACAAGGTTCTTTAGGTTCTGTGAGATCGAGGTTCTCCTTTAGCAATGGATCTATCTCTCCATCCTTTACTTCCTCACAAGGTTCTTTGGGTTCTGTGAGGTCCTGGTTCTCCTTTAGCAAAGCATCTATCTCTCCATCCTTTACTTCCTCACAAGGTTCTTTAGGTTCAGTGAGTTCCTGGTTCTCCTTTAGCAATGGATCTATCCCTCCATCCTTTACTTCCTCACATGGTTCTTTAGGTTCAGTGAGATCCTGGTTCTCCTCTAGCAATGGATCTATCTCTCCATCCTTTACTTCCTCACAAGGTTCTTTAGGTTCTGTGAGATCGAGGTTCTCCTTTAGCAATGGATCTATCTCTCCATCCTTTACTTCCTCACAAGGTTCTTTAGGTTCTGTGAGGTCCTGGTTCTCCTTTAGCAAAGCATCTATCTCTCCATCCTTTACTTCCTCACAAGGTTCTTTAGGTTCTGTGAGGTCCTGGTTCTCCTTTAGCAAAGCGTATATCTCTACATCCTTTACTTCCTCACAAGGTTCTTTAGGTTCTGTGAGATCGAGGTTCTCCTTTAGCAATGGATCTATCTCTCCATCCTTTACTTCCTCACAAGGTTCTTTAGGTTCTGTGAGGTCCTGGTTCTCCTTTAGCAAAGCATCTATCTCTCCATCCTTTACTTCCTCACAAGGTTCTTTAGGTTCAGTGAGATCCTGTTCCTCCTTTAGCAATGGATCTATCCCTCCATCCTTTACTTCCTCACAAGGTTCTTTAGGTTCAGTGAGATCCTGGTTCTCCTTTAGCAAAGGATCTATCCCTCCATCCTTTACTTCCTCACAAGGTTCTTTAGGCTCTGTGAGATCCTGGTTCTCCTCTAGCAAAGCATCTATCTCTCCATCCTTTACTTCCTCACAAGGTTCCTTCTGTTCTTTGAGATCCTGGTTCTCCTTTAGCAACGCATCTATCCCTCCATCCTTTACTTCCTCACAACGCTCTTTAGTTTCTGTGAGATCCTGGTTCTCCTTTAGCAATGGATATATCCCTCCATCCTTTACTTCCTCACATGGTTCTTTAGGTTCTATGAGATCCTGGTTCTCCTTTAGCAAAACATCTATCTCTCCATTCTTTCCTTCCTCACAAGGTTCTTTAGGTTCTGTGAGGTCCTGGTTCTCCTTTAGCAAAGCATCTATCTCTCCATCCTTTACTTCCTCATATGGTTCTTTAGGTTCTGTGAGATGCAGGTTCTCCTTTAGCAATGGATATATCTCTCCATCCTTTACTTCCTCAGATGGTTCTTTAGGTTCTGTGAGATCCTGGTTCTCCTTTAGTAATGGATCTATCTCTCCATCCTTTACTTCCTCACATGGTTCTTTAGGTTCTGTGAGATCCTGGTTCTCCTTTAGCAAAGCATCTATCCCTCCATCCTTTACTTCTTCACAAGGTTCTTTAGGTTCTGTGAGATCCTGGTTCTCCCCTAGCAAAGCGTCTATCTCTCTTTTGGTCTTTTGGCACCACTTGAGGAGCTCTAAATATTTCTTGTTCAGCTCCTCATTGGTTAAGACCTCCTTCAGGTCTTCCTCCTCCGTCTTAGAGGCCTGCTTCTGCATCTTCTCCTCCTTCAGTTCTTCCTCCTCCGTCTGAGTGGCCTTGTCCTGCATCTTCTCCTCCTTCTTTCTTCTTAAACTCCTCTCCAGCTCCAGCTTCCCATCCTGAACCTGTTTCTTCAGAAGCTGGATCATAAATTCATGCACTTTGCAGCCCTTTGGTTTCACTGGAGGCTGATCTTTCTTCAGAGGAACACCTGAAGGAACATCTGATGGAATATCTGAAGAACTGACCGCCAGCTGCTCTCTGTTGTCCTCCATTTCTATGAATGAGCTGCTGTTTAGCTAACAGGGGCTAAATGTACTTATTGGACTTTAAGGTCTACAGTGAATTGACTAAGTGTTGTTCACCTGTGAATATTACCTGACTAAACTATACGTGAAAGTATCCTAATGTTTACTGACCACAAACCCTGTTTCTGCTGCTCATGCTGTGATGACCTGTCTTTCAGAGATACCTGTAGACTCTGCAGACTCTCATAGACTCTGTAGATTCTCTGAGTACAAAGCCACTGTTGAGGTCATCATTCTGAAGGTTCCATCTCAGAGACCAAAGCCAGTGATGAGGTCACCAGTCTGAAGGTTCCATTCTAGATAAGGTGTGATTGACAGCAGCTGACCGTGCTGTTGCCTGGCAACGCTGTTTTGTTCAAATCATATTAAGAAATGTAAACATCAATAAAAAATACTTTATTGATCCCTAAACACAGGAAGTTAAAGTACTGAGCCAGGCCCGGTTCTACGGTGGTACATAGGCATGCAGTGTCTCTCAGTTTAAAGTAGAGACACTACATACTAATATACACCTGGGGCCGTATTCACAAAGCATTTTATCTTACCGCTAGGAGTGCTCCTAACTCGCGCTAAAACATTTTACGTAGGAGTTTTTTCTTAAAAGTTATTCACAAAGCCGCTGAGACCTACTCATACTAAGGATAAATCACTAAGAGTGAACTAAGAGTGACGCGCCGTTGCTATGGATGACGTCGATTCTCGTGCATGAGTTTAGAAGCGGTCAGTACGGTGATTGGTTGTTCAGAGTAGGCGGTCTCGGTGAAACCCATCTGCAACATCCCACAAACGAGCCCACTAAATCACCGAAAAACAAGGAAATAGCCTCGGCTAGAAATGTATTCCTATCAAATAGTTATGGACAGTGCAGTTAGCAGAATACACGCATGTTGACAAGTTTGTGCAGACCACGATAATGACGTAGTATATGCACGTTAAAGAGAGAGAGCAAACAATAAAAATACGTAAATTGCATTAAATCAAGGAGGCAATTGAAAGCACCCTGCAAACTATTATCCAATGAGCATATTTCCGGTACTTAAACACTTTCAATAACAGCCCATACCGCCGTTCAAGTCCCCCTATCATGATGAATGAAAGTGAAGTTAAACGCAAGCGAAAGCCCAATTTGTCCCAGGACCAATTGTTACTGATGACAGGTAAGTCCATTATTAACATTGCTTGCATTCATTTGGGGAAAGCATTTGCATGATTTAAATTTACAATTAACAAAGGCTACAGTGATATGAAACGTTGTGAATGAAACTGAAATTTAATTTGTAGGAGGAGGATCTGCACCAAAGCCATTGTCCCCAGTTGCATCAGTGGTGTACGCCGTCCTAGGCTCTGACACCAGCATAACTGGCCTTGAGGGTGCAGCTGATCCTGCAGTCGAGTTGCTAAAGGAGATTGAGGGGTATGCATGCAATAATTGCAATAGGCTACATGAAAAACCTTTCTGTTTAATATTTACAGAAGAATTACAATGTGCAACTGTTCAACCCACTTCCTAAAAATGTGTTACAAATTATATATATATCTTCCCCAAAGGAGAAATCAAGATGAAAGTCCAGCTGCAGCATCACATCACACAGCTCTTCCTCTTCTCCCCCTCCTAGCTCTTCCTCTTCCAGCTGCACCTCCTCCAGCTGTGCCTCCTCTCCCAGGTCTTCCTCTCCCTGCTCTTCCTCTTCCAACTCGCCCTCTTTGTGCACCGCACCCCCTGCCTCTCCTCTCCCTCCTGCTGCTGGTGCCAGTTCACTAGTGGAGAAGAAATTGAGGATAGAAATGAGGGTTTTAAAAAGGCAAAAGAAGGTCCTTAAAGCGAAAGAGCGGCTATTACAACTGAAGACAGAATATTACAGTCTTAAGATAGACAAATTGAAAGAAAGCATATAAATGTGCATATGAAATAAATGTTATGAACTACACAAATGTGTGTTGACTGATTTGTGCCAAGGTGTTTACCTGAAATGTGTATTCACAAAGTGATCCCTAAATGCCAGTCCATTCTGCTCCACACGGTCAAATTCATTATCATGTTCATCTCCATCATCATCATCATCGTGGTCATCATCATCGTGGTCATCGTCATCATCATCATCATTATCATCATCATCGTCATCTGGCTGTGGAATGTTCCTCCGCTTGCAGAGGTTGTGGAGAATGGCACATACAGTGATGACAGTACTTGCCCTCTCTGGGCTGAGGCGTATTTCGCCGTGCAGGACATGAAAACGACGTTTCATCTGCCCAATTCCTCTCTCCACATCATTTCGTGTATTTTTGTGTACTCTAAAATATATGGAGGAAAACAGTAAACAATAATAAATATGGATTCAACAAATAAAAGACGTCAAAGAGCCAATACGATGTTTTTTACGCATAGGACTAAGCGTAATCTGCGTAATCACTTACATGTTATACTTTAGCTGTGCTCCCGGTTGTGGATTGAGATAGGGTGTCAAGAGCCACGTCTTGCAGGGATAGCCACTGTCACCCAGCAAGTGACACCCAACTGGTACATGGTGCCTCTAAAAAAGCTGCCTCAGACCGCTCTCCATTAAAATACGCGAATCATGGGTAGATCCAGGCCACTTTGCAACAACATCAAGAATGTTAAAAGTTGCATCAAAAACAATCTGCGTGTTGATGGAATGTACTTTCTTTCTATTGACGAACACGTCCTCATCTTTTGATGGCGAAATTATTTTTATGTGCGTCCCGTCAATAACACCGACCACACCGGGCATACCTGCAATTTCCATGAAGTTGGCTTTGATCCTGTGTAGTTGTTGATTGTCCAAAGGAAACCGGATAAACTGTTGGATGATATGTGGTCTAGAGAGCGCGTTGATGGTTTGGTTTATGGTACGGCTGACTGATGGTTGCGATATTCCTAAATCGTCGGCATTGCAAAGTTGCATTTTCCCTGTTGCTAAATATCGTAGTGTTGCCAAACATTTTATTTCCGGACTAATCGGGTTATTCCTGTTAGTCGGGGATGTTATTGCATCCCGCACTAATTCCACAACAAGTTTGATACCCTCACGATTTAGCCTATATCTCTTGATCAATTCACAGTCTTCCATTGTCTCCAAAACATTTCGTCTCGCAGCCATTTTCAGATTCTTTGTGAATAGGTCTTACTGAGTTAGGAGTCCTCTCGAGGACTTTTAAGCTCTCCTAAACTGACACGCCCATTATGTTTAGGAGTTTCTCCTAAATTCGCCAGTTAGGAGCTACTTTTAGCCTTAGAGAGCCGCAGTGACGCGTCCTTAAACCCGGAAGTAAACTCCTTCCGGTTCCTTCGTCTAAAACGCAATGCAATTTCTCCATAGGATTTTGGAAAATAGCTCGAAATAAGATCTGTGGTTGACACATATTTAAGAGATGGATCACGTTTTGTTCAGCCGGATAATATCCACATGTCAACCCTACTTTTATAATTTTTGAATAATAAATCTAGTCGGCAGAAGCAAAATGCTAACGTTATGCTATAAACGAACTACAAGCCACTACAGCAGCAGGGTCGCACGACTTCAACGTCACGCCAACTTAAGATCGTTTCAACTGACTTTCGCGTACTTACATATTTTAACAAAGCTTTTCATTTGAGCCACACTGAATTTCACTAGAAGTCATGGCTGTGTCAATTACCAGTCTGATATCATTTTACAAAGATGACAAGAAGAGTGTAGATAGAGGAGAGAACCACTACAAGTCAGGACACGTACAACAGTGCAGCCTAGATGAAGGTGTGCTTACCGGTGTTGTCATAGCTAGCATGAGGGACAAGGTTTATAGAGTGTCGGTGAGTAGTGATAGCGAGAGTACCATTAAGCTAGAGTTAATTTATTCACATTAATTCCCATCAACAAATCCATTTTATGTGTCACATGAAATCTTTATTACAAATATTACACACCAGAAAACACAGAAATATCCATGAAATAAACATACAGTAGGCTATAAACAATTAAAGGGATAATTGGGAAGGCATTACAAATGTAAATATATTTTAAATAATAAAACAATCCCACCACCACAGGTATCTACAGGAGAAGAGGGAATTCTCTCCACAAAATGTGAATGCCCACGTGGAGAATGGAAATGCAGTCATGCGGCTGCATTAGCCATCTTTGCCATCCACAATTTCAGCTGCACTGAAACCCCCTGTCAGTGGAAGAAACCAAAGGCAGCTAAAAGTACACATTCAGTGGAGGAGCTATTTCCTCCAACCAATAACTCATTCAACCCGCTGACAAGAGAGCCCACCTCCGAAGATCGTGACTGGCTGAGGGACAGACTCGGGGGCGGGTTCTCAGGAATTTCTTGGCTTCTCTCCCCCGAGCCAGAAGAGGAACACTACAGCTTGGAAAAACGTACTGTTCCTGAAATTCTCAAATCTGTTGGGAATCAAGGACCTGAGGCAATTGTGGCAAGCATGGCATTGTCTGAAGAGCAACAGAGGGCAATTCAGGTGGCTACCACTGGTCAGCGAACCAACCCAAACTGGCATTTGTTCAGGAAAGGAAGGTTGACTGCCAGCAACTTTGGAGCTGTCCTGAGGTCAAAGCTTGTGACTGCTTCCCTTATTGCCAGGGTGCTAGGGCAACAACAGGCCCTTGATGGTGTTTTGTCTGTATAGTGGGGGACTATGAATGAATGTGAGGGCGTCAGGGCATTCACCACTGCAACCCAGATGCAGGTCCATGAGTCAGGTTTGTGGCTCTCCCAATCAGGAGTGTTGGGGGCATCTCCAGATGGTCTGGTAGGGTCTTCCGCTGTGCTGGAGGTAAAGTGTCCCTACAGAGCCAGGGAAATGACAATTAGTGAAGCATTGCAAATCAAGGGCTTCTGTGTCAGTAAGGAAGGAGAAACATTCAGCCTGCGTGAGGAACATCCTTACTGGCACCAAGTGCAAGGTCAGCTTCACCTCACTGCAAGAGACTTGCTACTCTGTGGTCTGGACTACGAAAGACAGTGTCATCATTCCGATAGCCCGAGATGACAATTGGCAGCCTAACCTGTTGGCTCTTGAGGACTTTTTCAAGGCCCACATGCTTCCAAAGCTGGCACTGCCGGAATAATCACCTTTGTCACTGTTGTGGTTATTTTCTGAAAAAGACAGAAAAACAAAAAGGCATTAATTTACTTGTTCTGAGTTCAGAGAGCACTGCTGTTAAAATTTAAAAAAATCTTTTAGAGAAAACTCAGCTTCAGGATGTTATGGTTCCCCTTTGAAGATCTTTCTTGTAGCTGCTGCGATCCTTGTTTGAGTCGTTCATATGTTCGATGAAAAAGATCATAAATCTATCATTTTCAAATATAGTAATTTTAAGAAATTGTGAATAGTTTTTAAATGTAATTTACTCACCTTTGCAATGTTGTGGTTGTTAGAGTGTTAGGTTTCTGACTACAGAGAATAACATATTTACAAAATAATATTTCTTAATAAAAAAAGGCAGTCCATGCAGAAAACTATTGTGGTTTCTTGATTCAAGCCTGCCTCTGAATCCCAAATCACAAACCATTCAGTAACGTTTTTGATAGAGAAAGACAGAAAAACAAACATGAGCCTACCCCGAGAGGCCGGACTTTTCAAGGTAAAAAGAAAGTTTAAAGATTTATATTTGCAGATATTATCAGCACATCTGAGTCAAATTAATATGTGTATTAAACAGAACCTAAATAAAAGAAATACAATGCACCCAGTTTAAAGACATTGTTTGAGTTTAATGATGAACTCAAAATGTAAAACAAAGTATGAAACATGTTTCTGGATTGATTAAAAAGCAGAATCTAAATAAAAGAAATGAAATGCACCCAATGAAAAGACAGTTTGAGTGTAATGATGAACTCAAAATGTAAAACAAAGTATAATAATACATTTTATTTATATAGCGTTTTTCTACAACTCAAAGACGCTTTACAGTAGGGAGGGCAGACAAACAAGGAAAGGCAAACAAATAAATATAGTAAAATAAAATAAACAGAAAAGTCAGTCAAGAGGAAGTTGATTGAGAGGGGGGGAGGGGGGCTTACAGATTTGAAAAGATGTGTATGAAACATATGTCTTTACATGTGAAAAGACACTATTTTTCTCCCACCTCTTTTATGAGAGGACGTTGGAAGTTCACTAGTGCGCAACATACCTGCACCAGTTTATCTGCGAAGGGCCTCAGGTGAGATGGAATGAACTTTAGGATCCTAAATTCTTTCAAACGAGCATTTGCTCTCTCGACGTGAATCCTATTTTGTGCGATAAGCTTTGTAGCCTGTGCTTCGCTGTGTGTCAGTTGGCCATGACAGAGGAATGGGGGAATGTTGACAGTGACTCCTTCAGGAAGAATGTTCTGGATTAAGAATCCCTTGTCAGCCAATATCAGATCTCCAGGTTTGAAATGCTGAAGAACACCAGAATCCCGTACTATCTCTTTGTCACTTGTTGATCCTGGGTATAGTTTGCTGCAGTATGTGATCACAGCATTTGGTGCTACCCCGAGCAGTAGTTTGAAGGAGTGCATGCCACGGTAAGCAGAGTAGGTCTCTTTCTGGATATCCATTTGCTTGGGGATAGCAATTTTGATGTCCGTACAATCCACTATCATTCTGCAGTTTTGGATGTGCCGAAATGAAGAAGGCAAGCTGGTTTTATTTTTCTCCCGGCTGGGAACAGTACTCATTATGTCCTTAAAAAGTAATTTGTGGAGAACCTCTATAAATGTTACAATCACATTTCTGACAGTGCTTTCACCACAGTGAAAGAGTGCAGCCAGATGAAGGTGTGTGTAATTATGACACAGTTTCATGAGGGTCATGAAAACTTGGTCTTCAAGACTCAGTGCTTTGGGGAACCAACCTTCTGGATATGTAATGGAACCCTCAAAACGAGCAACATACTCACACACAGCACTGAACGTGTCTCTATCTGGCAATCCTGTCTCCATCCGAAGAACCTTTTCACTCAGCTGAGAGGCAGAATACTTGTCACGGCAGTAACTCTGCTTTGCCTTGGACTCCTCTAGCTGGATCTCTAGCTGCATTATGTGTCTTTGCTGAGATTGACGTTTTTCTTCTACCGTGGTTGCTTGCTCCTCGGCATTCTCAGATAGTGGTTGAGGATCTTCATTAGCAGCCGCCTGTGTTGATGGACCTGCTTCCTCTTCAGTCATTAGACACGCAGCTTCTTCCTCCATTCCATCAATTATCCCTCTCAGACAGTAGGAATGCTCTTCTACATTCTGTGCTTCAAATGAAACAGGCCTTTTTCTCTTTTGTAAAAGAAAATGACAGAGATGCGGGAACAGGCATTGGGCTTCCTGTCAGCTCGTCTGTTGGGAAGATATAAAATATTAGTTTCATGGAAGTCACACCGTCACATATAAGAGCATTAAGACATACAGTACATAGGCTAAAGCAAAACACCTAAATATATAACCTTGCACTTTGAAGTCTCGTGAACATTTTCACTATTTTGACATTTTTATAGATCAAAATTGAACTAAAGAAATAAATGGGAGATTAATCCATACTGAAAATATGTGTCAGCTGCTACACTAATTATAATAGTTATATTTCTTAATTAAGATAATATATTACTTTATTGATCCCAATTTGGGAAATGTTTGTGTTGCAGCAGCATAAAAAGAAAATATAAGTTATTATATATACAAAAGTATGTGAGGGATGGGATATTAAATTGAATATAAATGTAAAATGTACATGTGATTTTACGTCCAAGAGAAGCTATGGAGCAGAGTTCTCTGCCAGCCAGAGGTGATTTGTTATTAGTTCAATATGTCAAACTGATTTCCCTGACTACAATCTTTAGTTACATGGTGAAACGTTATGGTGAAACGTTATGCTGCTTGTACTAATTAGACTTATCATATAAGCCACACAGGTTTTAATAGGATGTATTCATTATCTTTACTTATGTTGCGGTCTTTTCAGCAGCGCCATCTCTAAAACGGCGATACAGTCACTACCCATCATTTACATTTCACCGTGACATGGACAAAAATGTAACATCAGCTTACCTCATAGCACGAATCCAGACTCTCCTTTGGGAAACATTGGCCGGGAAACGATAGAACGAGCACGTTCCATGCGAAGACCTGTGGCTGCAACCCGGAGCAAAGCAATAAACCATTGCGTAGCTAACTAGTAGCGCCAGCTTTAGCTAACGTTAGCTAACGAAACGAACTGCCGAGTAAAATTGGAAAATGCTGGTAATTAATTGTTCTATAATTTGTAAAACTACGGTGTTAAAAAAGACAATTTCAAAAATACAGATTCTAATGGTCAGATATATACTGTATATACAGATACTAAAGATATGCATGTACTTGCTTTAAAGCAGAACACAGGGGAAAACAAACTTAGCGGGAGTGTTTACGTGTTCGGCGTAATGACGTACAACGGCCTCGACCATTTCTGTAGTCCTATTCAGCCACTCGGTAACAACCATCGTTTTTCAGACACGTAAACTCTTCAAAATTCCCCAGTGGGGTCACTGCTGATGTATTTAATGTCGTAGAACAAAACGTCAATTACCTCTTAAATTTGTGTCAACCACAGACCTTATTTCGAGCTATTTTCCAAAACCCTATGGAAAAAATGCATTGCTTTTTGAGGAAGGAACCGGAAGTGCTAAAAATGCTAACTTACTTCCGGTTATCTCTTTCTCCCGTCTGTGTGCGAGGGGGGCGGGGCAGTTTACACACACGCAGCTGCTACATGCAGCAACACACGGAGGAGATGGCGGAGAGAAGCGCTCCAATGTGTGGTTAAATGTTACCCGTCTTGAGGTGGACAATGCTCCTTGCCAAGAGTGTTTAGCATGTAAGTGCGGTAACACGAGCAATTTGTCTAAACATTTAGCAAAAGTGCACCACATTCAGACGGAGGAATGCACCGGGTTCGACTGTCTTTCTAGTAGCTCTGTAGCCCCATCCACGAGTAACGTTTCCACGTCAGGCATTATGTATGCTAGCAGCAACACACGGATTTAACTCAATTATACAAACATGGGTTAATGATGTTAAAGTTTCAGCTATTCTGTTTACAGTTCTGTCATCAGATTATTTAATACGATTTGTTAAAACATTGTTGTTTCTTTTGATGTGAAATATTATTTATTTTGTTTAAATAAAAAGCATTGTTAATTTTTTTCACAATTTGTTAAGTTAATTTAATAATATATGTATTTTTGAATCAAGTTTTCATCTTTATTGTCTTCATTGTTAGTTTCCAGTTAGTTTCCACATGCCTAAAACAAGCTCAAGCTAAATCTAAAAGTTGATGGCTAAATAAGAGCGTTTGAGAAATTGCGCAAGGCATACAGTAATAGTCCGAATAGTCCATTAATCGTTTCATTAATCGATAGATTAATCGATTATCAAATTAGTCGTTTCTTGCAGCCCTAGTTATCCCATGTATAAATAAAAAGTGTTATTCAGCAACCCTTGCAATTTGGGATTTTATTTTTGGTTGGTAGACCTCGGTGAACTGGTCATTTCAAAAGTAGCTCACCAGCCAAAAAAGTGTGGGCACCCCTGATCTAAACACTCAGAGTCCTTACCTCAAGAGCTGCAGTTATCAGCCTCTCAGTCTGACTGGAGAGGACTCTCCCTCCAAATTATTGTAGAAACATCTTCTTCTTATATCCGTTACGGCCCGTCCACACACAGGCATGAAAAAAATCTTTCAAAGCTTCGCCCATTCACTTGAATGGGGTGACGTAGAAGACTTTTAATCTTCGCCGAACTGCATTGTCGGGAGCGGAGCATGGTTTTGCAAGCATTGGGAGCATCAAAACCCAATGCTTGCGAAGCTGGCATCAGCCAATCAAATCCCGTTTATGCAAATCCCGCCAGTGCAAGCGCTAGCCAATCAAACCGCATACTCAATCTCCTCATATTCCAAACGAGAAATTACGGTAGCAAATCACCCGGTTCTTTACGACCAGAACTATTTACCGGGATACAAACCGGAGGAACCAGGCATGGAGGGAGGTGTCAGAGACAGTGGGTGAAACTGGTAGGTTTTCACCTGTTTGGGGAGTTTATATCCAGTTTACTTTGTTTTAAGATTGCTATTGCTTTGTATGTCGGGGGCGGGAGATTCATGTGATTGGTTGTTGGTCGCGTTGCTCGCAAAAAATCGCCAAGCTTCAGACACGCCCAGCATCAAGGTTTTTCAAGATTTGTTTCATTGCCCGGCGTCTACACTACAGGCATCAAAAATCTTGATGCTGGGCGTGTCTGAAGCTTGGTGAAATGAACTGTCTGGCTCTCCCAGCTTGCACGCGGTTTGATAGGCTAGCGCTTGCACTGGCGGGATTTGCATAAACGGGATTTGATTGGCTGATGCCAAGCATCGAGCCTCAAAAGTTGAACATTGTGCCGATAGAGGCTCGTGATGCTTGCAAAGCCATGCCATGCTCCCCACAATGCAGTTCGGCGAAGATTAAAAATCTTCTACGTCACCCCATTCAAGTGAATGGGCGAAGCGTTGAAAGCATTTTTCGATGCCTGTAGTGTAGACGGGTGTGTGGACGGGCCGGCTAGCACCAGATTCTAATAACAACAGCGCTGGTACCGGTGGCGTCTATCTTTCCAACCCAGTTTAGATTGAACCACGCCCACTTCCGCATTACGCAAGAACGTAGCTTTAGCGTCATAGACTTCATCTTCGGCAGTTATAGCGGTCGCAGTAAAGCAGGATATTGAATAGTTGTTTTTTGTCTTTCCAAAGGATTTGTTGACTGAAAGTAAACGATCCTGTAATAGAAGCCATATCGAAGAGTCCTGAGATTGTATTACTGGTGTTTTATCATCTCAGCTGGTGTAAGTGCAGAATATTGAATATAACCTTG
The DNA here is from genome assembly GCF_949606895.1 of Notothenia rossii. Taxonomy (NCBI): domain Eukaryota; kingdom Metazoa; phylum Chordata; class Actinopteri; order Perciformes; family Nototheniidae; genus Notothenia; species Notothenia rossii. Next base: position 20,488,810 of record NC_136904.1, read on the forward strand.
ACTATTACTGTGTACTTCATTTATCTGACAGCATTATTTAATGATACTATTTTATATATATATACTAGAGATGTTAAGATTCACCGATTCGCATCGGTGCACCGGCATAAACGTTCAAGATGCGAGTGCACCGGTTGAAAGAGTGCACATCGGCTACAGTTTGGGTTGAACCGGGTTGAACTCGCGATGCATCGATTGCGTAGCGTCTTTGCATCGGTAAAAAACCGATTCATTCATATAAAATCCCCTCATCTTGTCAACGCTCAGCAGACGATCTTTGATATTTGCTTCGCCACTACGGAGAACGAGAGTCTCAGTTATCAACACACACAGAAGTTGAGGAGAAAGAGAAACACAGCGCACCGAAAAATACCTACAAATCAAACGTTTGGCAACATTTCGGATTGTTCAAGAAAGACGGTGTAATAGTAATTTATGCTATATAGTTGACCGCAGGTCATGGAGAGTAATAAGGTATCCGTAGACCTTTGTATGAGGTATCTTTATTACTTAACAGGTCTACAGCCGTGATACATAGATCCGTCCTAGATGCGGACTTGCATACAAACAGTATCACTCCGCAGCCGCACCCCATCAGTAACGTCCTGATGGTATATGTGCGCGGCACTATTACTACAGACGGTCAATTTGAAAAATCACTCGCAAATTGTTAACGATGCCGAGCCGCTTTAAAGTACACAAGTAGTACGAGGAACTTAGCGACGCACTTAAAGAGGCGACGTGGGGTCTGCGGCTGAAAAGAGAAACCTGAAAGTGAGACATATGAGTTAAATCACTCAGTGAGGTGTTCTGTCAGAGAGAGGTGTTTAGCTTACAGCAGCCTGTGACGGCCAATAATAATTTAAATGTCTTCCTTACTGTAAGCAGTTATGAAATACCTGTTTGTGAAAGGTTATTTGTTTTCTTTATTGTTCAGATAGAAACCAATGCTTTCTGCTCACTGGTGAGTTAGCCTCTGAGTGTTAAGCACATCAGGCTGGCAGCTGTATGGGCATTGCTCTATGGTAGCTGTTATTTGCACATTGTTAATCATGAGCAATGCATCCTTACATTGTTTAACTGTGAGGTGTTATACAATTGTACTCTGGAGAGCTTTTAAAGGTAAAAAAATAAACGGCATGATGGGATGTGCAGTACCAAATATGTAAAGCACTTTTTTGTTAATGTATGATTTGCTGCATATAAGGAATAAAACAAAAATCTTCTGTCGTACCATATTGAAGTATCATTATTTTTGCATCGTGTTGAATCGCATCGTATCGCCCCGAATCGCATAATGTTGAATCAAATCGTATCGAATTGTATCGCAACAGGGGTGAATCGTATCGTATCGCATCGCCTGGTGTTTCAAAGGTATCGTTAATGTATCGTATCGTGGCAACGTATCGAGATGCGCATCGCATCGGCCTCAGTGATGGAGATGCACATCCCTAATATATACACACATTTATTCATTTATAAACATATATATATAAACACACACTTATATGTACTCACACATGTATTGATTCATTTATACACACAGATGTATTCATTCATTTATACACACCCAGCATTATTTAATGATACTATTTTATATATATATATACACACATTTATTCATTTATAAACATATATATATAAACACACACTTATATGTACTCACACATGTATTTATTCATTTATACACACAGATGTATTCATTCATTTATACACACACAGCATTATTTAATTATACTATTTTTTATATATAAATATATATATATACACACATTTATTCATTTATAAACCTATATATATATAAACACACACTTATATGTACTCACACATATGTTTATTAATGTATACACACAGATGTATTCATTCATTTATACACACACAGCATTATTTAATGATACTGTTTTATATATATATATATATATATATATATATATATATACACACACATTTATTCATTTATAAACATATATATATAAAATCCTAAAACATTGGTATAGTTATGCTAAAATGTTTATATTCTCTTTAAATGTACTTCATGTGCTTGCATGTTATTCTTTGTAATGCCTTGTCTTTTATCTGGACAATAAGTCTGTTATTAAGTGGTATAGTTTAGATGATGATGATGATGATGATGATGATGATGATGATGATGATGATGATGATGTGTAGGTGAGGCATTGATATGAGCAAACACATCCAATGTAATTTGATGTTCATCATAGTATTGAGAGATAGGTCTTATCAGATACCTTCAACTGCGGGTACTCCTCTATATTGTTCTGTGTGCCTCCAGAGCACACTAAAACACGAGGTCTGAAAGGAAAGCAAAAAAAAAAGAGCCTATAGTTATTCAGGTACTATTCTGATGCTAATACTTTAGTACTTATACTGATGCTAATACTTTAGTACTTATACTTGAGTATTTCTACACTCTGGTTTACTCAAGTACAAGATCTTATCACTTCTTACACCTCTGGAAAGCACTTTTATGTAAAGGAATACATTTTTATAAATGTCCCAACATTTCATTTTTACATGGCAAAACGTTAATATGTTATTAATGTTAAAAAAGACATTTATAAGATATTATAAATGTCTATAAAATATTAAATAAACGTTAACATGTTACATGACAAACAAAAAAACGAAACATTATATATAGGCTATATATACAGATGTTTGCTAATGTATCCCTCTTATATCCATCAGGAATTAATATTAAATGATGAATTAATATGACCTCAGCACTGCATAAGTGTGGTCGTCAGTCATATTGACAAAGAAGCACTATTATATTGTATATTATGCAGTTTTTATAAGGACGGTATTTTGCTTGTCAGATTCAGATTTCGCGGGTGTGCCATGTCTATGACGCTATCGCGTAGAGCTACGTCGATCCTTGCGTAATGCAGAAGTGGGAGTGGTTACATCTAAACTGGGTTGGAATAACGATAGACGCCTACCGGTGCACCCTCCCTCGCTCGCTCACTCGCATTTTGGCTGTGAGCTGCGGGCGCCAGATAAGCCAACATCCCCCATTTTCATCACTTACAGCGCCCATCGTACAGGGCAAATGAAACGTGTAACCGGGGTGAAAAGGGTTTTACATTTACTTAATTATGAATATTGTTACATCAAGGCCGAAAATTAGGGTGAGCCCCAACAGTCAAAAAAATTGTTTCCCTCCCAGAACTGCGAGCGCAGCGACTCCCCAGATCAGGCGCCCTAGGCGAAAAGTTATAACGCCAGTGCTACGGGCCGGCCCTCAGTTAATATGCAACTCGCAAATATCTTTCTCTATCTCTCTCTCCTCTCTTCTCTCTCTTCTCTCTCCTCTCTTCTCTCTCCTCTCTTTTCTCTTCTCCCTTCTCTCTCTCCCTCTCTCTCACTCAATGTTAGTACCATAGACTGTATATAGGTTGGTACGCAAATGCGCCTTTTTTCAAATGACCCGGTGCTCTGTTTTTGGCGGAGGTGCGCATGCGCACCTGCGCACCAGTTATCTGCAGCCCTGCTAATAATGCTAACGCCAGCAAATACAATTGCGGCTTCACAAAACTTTTACGGGGCGTGGTTTGCAATTCAGAAATTGGAACCTTTTTCTCCACAGGAAAGTACCTGGTCTCCAGCAGGGACTGAAAAGGGGGTAAAAGTTCTCATGAACTAAGTTTTCTTTTTGGTGTGAATGTAAAATCCCAGGAACTATCGGAAATAAAATGGAAAAGTACGGGGAAAAGTACTCCGGTGTGAAAGCGCCTATTATTTTGTAAAAAATCCAACACCTTATATCTCAACATCCTTTAATTTGTTGGTTCTTTTTTGTACAGTAATGTTGAAACTCTCCACATTACTTGATATCCCCAAAAGATACACAATAAACATTGGTGAAGATGAGTTTGATAGCACTATTTTTCTTTTCTATGGTTATATTTTCTATAAGCAAAATAATATCATTATTGTGAATTGTTTTGGACACCAAAAAAATAAAATAATGACATGATTTATCTGAAATATCCCACTAAATGCTGCAGCTTTAAGAGAGAATGATATTATGATATGAGGGATTACCACACTGTCCTTTCTTCTGGGCAACCCGGTATCACGGCAAGACATGAACATGTGACGATTTACCATGCTGGGAGACGTGAAGATGTCACGATTTCGTCCCTTCAAACGTGACAGTTACATGGTTTTTGTTAACCCATGTTAACCAGTGGAGAAATAACCGGAAATGCCAAGCAGATGCTACCCCGATGGTCGGTTGTTATTGTCAATATTAATATAATAATGATTTATTTTTTAATATTCACACTCGATTACGCCAATTTTCTTGTTGCCCCAGCTGGTCGACACCTCTTTTAGCAGAAACAGAGGCTACATTAATGTATTAAATCGATGTTAATCCATGCGTGTGGATGTGGAATTAACGGACGTGACGTTGTGCGATTGAGGCAAACTTTTCAACTACAACTGTAGTTATATTTAAAAACATGTTAGAAGGCCTCACAAAATACTTTAATGAAAATTCTAATGTAAATGTGAAGGAATGTGTGTATAACAAAATACATCAGTCATAAACGAAACCGGAAACAGACTTAGGCAAGATCCTCAGCTCGATGATTGGATGGTTTAGCCGCAATGCATGCTGGGATTTGGTGTTTATGTGATGTGAAATCTAAAAACGTTTTTTAAAAATAAAATAATACTTTATTCCGAGTGTGCTTACTTTTCTCTCATAAGTCATCACATAATGGCATTGTAATACACAATACACGCCCTGCTGAGAAGCCTTCTAGACAAACAGTAGAACTGCCGCCAAAACTGAAAACATGGCGTGGATCATAAATATATAAGCAATTAAATAACATCTTACATTTCTTTTCACACAATACGTCTCCTTGCAGTATCAACACTAATTCGGCTGACTTTTATATTTGATCCAATGGTAGATAGGCTGTATTTACACCATAACGGTGCAGAGCTGATAGAAAGGGACACCTGGTGGTTGAAGAACGTTATTGAATTTTATTATTTTATTATTAGATATTAATAGGATCCCAATAAAGTATATTCATTACTCGTTGTTCTCTACTAATAATTAATTAAAGACTGTATATAATCACTAGTTTGCACATCCTTTTCAAGATTTCAAGATGTTCTAAGCTAAAGTTTATTGACATATCATAGTATACACAACTACGGTGTAGTTATGCAATGAATGAAAAACTTGGGTCGCAGGTTCCTCAACAGTGCATTACAAGAAATCTATCAATATGTGTGTATACCTCGACCATTAAACTGTCATTCTGCACATTTCTTATACTATCTACATACATCTTATAAGAGTATAATACATATGTATAATATTAGTTTAATAATAAACAAATAATAAACAAATAAGTGCTTTAACATATTAACATTGCAGGAAAGCAATATATTAGACGTTAAGTACTTTATCAGGCTTAATATTTATCTGTAGATACAAATGTCACTGTGTGTGCTGTGTGCTCTGTATGTGTGACCATTAAAGAGGGTTTCATCCCTCCATATTCTTCTTCTATACCCCCAAAGCTTTTTTCTTATTCAAAAGAAGACCTTAACCTAAAGTAATCTTTAATGTTTAAATTAAGCCTTATTAGTTTGTCTGTTTTGCACATCCTCCTATTAATATGTAATAATAAAATAATACAATTCAATAACGTGCTTTAACCACCAGGTGTCCCTTTCTATCAGCTCTGCACCGTTATGGTGTAAATACAGCCTATCTACCAATTGGATCAAATATAAAAGTCAGCCGAATTAGTGTTGATACTGCAGAAGACGTATTGTGTGAAAAGAAATGTAAGATGTTGTTTAATTGCTTATATATTTATGATCCACGCCACGTTTTCAGTTTTGGCGTCAGTTCTTCTTCCTGTTTGTCTAGAAGTCTTCTCAGCAGGGCTCTATAAATAGATAACTACGGCAGATATGTAATATTTACTGCAGCCGAATCGTGTATTACAATGCCGTTATATGATGACTTTCAAAGAGAAAAGCAAGCACACTCGGAATAAAGTATTATTTTATTTTTAAAAAACGTTTTCAGATTTCACATCACATAAACACCAAATCCCAGCATGCATTGCGGCTAAACCATCCAATCATCGAGCTGAGGATACATCAGTTTCCGGTTTCTTTTATCACCGATGTATTTTGTTATACACACATTCCTTCACATTTACATTTTAATTTGTATTAAAGTATTTCGTGAGGTCTTCTAACATGTTTTTAAATATAACTACGGTTGTAGTTGAAGAGTTTGTAAATTAACATGAACCGAAGCTGTTGCCTGGCAACTCAATCGCACAACGTCACGTCCATTAATTCCACATCCACACGCATGGATTAACATCGATTTAATACATTAATGTAGCCTCTGTTTCTGCTAAAAGAGGTGTCGACCAGCTGGGGCAACAAGAAAATCGGCGTAATCGAGTGTGACTATTAAAAAATAAATCATTATTATATTAATATTGACAATAACAACCGACCGTCGGGGTAGCATTTGCTTGGCATTTCCAGTTATTTCTCCACTGGTTAACATGGGTTAACAATACCGTGTAACTGTCACGTTTGAAGGGACGAAATCGTGACATCTTCACGTCTCCCAGCATGGTAAATCCGTCACATGTTCACGTCTTGCCGTGATATCGGGTTGGTCTAATGAAGGTAAACACAGCGAAGGCTGTGTGTAAAAGGCACAGCTCCACTTCCTACTTGGCGAACCTGTAACTTTCATGTGTGCACGAGAACTAATCTCTTGCGCACGAGAAATATCGTGATGAGCAAAACCATGTCACTTGGCCCAGGTGGTTTCCACAGAACGGACAACACATGTTTAACGACCATAAACACACTCGTACCGTCCATAGGTACCAGCGGTCTATCCGCCAAAACAAACTTAAGTTTGTGTCAATCACTTAACGTCACTTCTGGTATGATGGGCATTCCATTTCCGGTTTGATTCTCTAGTTTATTAAAGTGTTTCGGCAAATGTTAAAGTGTTTCGGGAAATGTTAAAGTGTCTCGACACTTGTAAACTTGTCCTAGCTTTGTAAAAGTGTTTCGCATCTTGTTAATTTGTTTTTGTTAATGTAAAATAGTTTTTTCTTTGGTAAAAGTGTTTGTTTTATAAAATGTAAATTCGTTTTGTAAAATGTAAATTTGCTTTATAAAATGTGTGTCTCGCTTTGTTAAAGTGTTTCACACTTTGTAATTGTCTATTGCACCTCTCAGCCACCATAGACAGAACAACAGCAGCATTTTTTGGGTTATTTATCTTGACCATTAACACTTCAACATGTGAATTGAAGCACTGGTAGACACCCATTTAAGCCCCGGCCACACGAGGACGATAACGGTCGTATCTGCCACAGTTCACTATCAGATAGACGGTTCGGCCGCACGAGGCCAACATGGAAACGCATAAAACGATAACGATAACGGGTCCCACCTCTCCTGCTCAGAGATCAGCTGCTGGGCTGTTACGGCCCGTCCACACTACAGCTTCAAAAAAAGCTTAGAGCTGGGCGTGTCTGAAGCTTGGGGATTTTATTCGAGCACCGCGACCAACAACCAATCACATGAATGTCACGCCCCGGACATACAAAGCAAAAAAACCCGGTTTTACCAGTTTCACCCACTGTCTCTGCCACCCCCCTCCATGACTGGTTCTTCCGGTTTGTATCCCGGTAGGTGAAGAGGGTCTGGTCATACAAAACCGGGTGATTTGCTACGCCGATAATTAGTTTCTCCTCCATCTTTTTTTTTAAATATAGGAATGAACGGCGGGATATCTCTCCCAGCTTAGACGTGGTTTGATTGGCTAGGGCTTGAGCTGTCAGATTTTCAGAAACGGGATTTGATTGGCTGGCGCTGGCTACTCCGGCGTCTCCGGCTTCAGAAGTTGAACTCAACCTCTGCAGCCGGAGACGGCGGAGACGGGTTATGGCTAGAAAGGATCCGTCTTGTGTAAATATGACGTCACGTTCTCGTTGTAACTCTCGTTGGAGCGGCTCGGAAACACATCTACAGCAGTAACATGCAACATACACATTAATGCAGCAGGACAATAGTAAAACACTGAAAGGGAACATGTTATTGCACCAGGAGCTATCTTGGGACTTTTACTGCGACGTTGACTTGCCTGTGAATAAAAAAATAAACCATAGCGTTGGTGATCTACAGTGTTGTCTTTCTTCTTTGAACAGCAAGACCGCTAACACCCTATTTCAACAATCACACTCCCTGTCATTGACATAATTAATAGATAGTTTAGCTTCTCGCGATCATTTGCTGTGGCCCACTGATGTTAACGATCGTAACTGAAAGGCTGCCTCCCAAACGTAAACATTCAGCCACGTGACTTGCAAACTCTCGCGAGAGTTTTACACAAGACGGATCCTTTCTAGCCATAACCGCGGAGACGGACCGCTATAATACCCACAATTCAGTTCGGCGAAAAGCGAGGCAACGTGACGTGTGCCCTCAGATTTTGAGATACCCCGACCCGAGGTAGAACAAATGAAAACAATGATTTTTCTTATCTTTAGGGTCTCCCATTAATGAAATTGATTGTTGTCAAATGTTATTTTGGGGGAAAAAATTTTTTTTGGGTTGTTCTTTAGAACTACCCCAATCCCTGAAAAAGAGCCAAGTCAGACCAGGCCGAATATGGGAAAGGTGACAAAAAAGCCCATAACTCGAGAATGACATCTCTTTTCCTCTTCAGATTTGATGAGGTATGAACCAGGTGGCTGTCATACATCACTAAATAGTCAGACAATTATTTAACTAAAATAATACTGAATTATAGTCCTGTCAACTTAGCTTTAGTTTAGACGGAAATTGTACTTTTTGGTGATAGGAACATAGGACTCAATCACTTTTCTCTCAATTATCAGAAAAACTGAAATCCCTAAAAGATATACCATTACTGAATTGTCTTTGGTGCTATTGAACACTAACCAGTAGTTGTATGGAAATATCTGGTATAGTTCTATTGCAAATGAGATTTCTTTAGACATAGGCTTACCTCTTCTCTGAGACAGTCAAATTCCGAATGGGGGATAAGTGGCACAATAGCCTATAAATTAAGAATGCTCACTCTGATGGTCATTATATTTGGAGAGGGAAATACCAGGTGGCTGAACTACATCACCAAATTGTCAGAATAAGAGTAACCCAATACAATAACGTGTATTAGTTCTATATTGCAAGCCTCTAAAACATAGGTGTAAATAGTACAGGTTTTATTGAAACTGGAACCTCAATTCAAAGTACAGTATACAAATCATCAAATAATTCTGTGAGAGGTCAAGTATATAGATACTAGAATATAATGTTAAATGTCAGGTTCCTCAGAAAAGTTAGGGGACACATGTTGACATTCTGCACAGCAGGTGCAGAACCCCGTACAGGGAAGGCCAACAGAGAGGCACTGGCACTTTCCACTCTCTCCACACGTTGCATCTTTGCAATACAAGTGAGTAATGTCTCTCACTTCTGTAGGTGCTGGGGGTTTTGTAAATAGCACTGGTTGAATGGCCCCATCTCTGACAATCCAGCCCTTGCCAATAGGACTCCATAACAAGGGTTTGGGTTCGGGCTGTGACACCATATTGCTGTCTGAAACATTGCTCTTTGTAAATGTTGTTGAAATGCATCCTCTGTTGGCGGCAGATTTTCCGAGGCTGCATCTGTTGTTGATGCAATAATGAACCTCAGTTCATCCAAGTTTGTGCACATCAGTCCAATTTCCTTTTTTCCATATAGCAGAAGCGCCAATTCTCTTGCGACTGGCAAAGACTCTTCCAAGCTGGCGGAGAGTCCAAAATGGGCCAGATCTTTGAGCTCGCTGAGATGGGTCTTGAGTTTGGTGAATGCTGTTGTCTTTCCTATTCTGTACAAACTACTTGTTGTGCCACAGCCAGTGAGTGCATGACAAGCTGGTAGACATCATTGTATTTGCCGCCTAGGTTCAGGACCATCTCCAACTAAACGGCCTCTTTGAGAAATTCAAGTCCGGTTTCCGTTCCGCCCACAGCACTGAAACAGCTCTGTTCAGGGTCACAAACAACCTGCTGATGGCGGCTGACACTGTTTCCCCATCTCTCCTCATCCTCCTGGATCTGACTGCAGCATTCGACAATGTCGGCCATAACATCCTCCTTCAGCGCCTCCAATACACCATCGGACTATCTGACTCCCCCCTGAGTTGGTTCCAGTCCTACCTGTCTGGAAGAACAGAGTATGTCTCCTTGGGAGGTGCGAGGTCTCAGACACACCCTGTCACCTGTGGTGTCCCTCAAGGGTCGGTCCTCAGGCCCACTCTGTTCACCCTGTACACTCTGCCCCTTGGCCGTGTCATCAGCCAGCATGGAATATCATTCCATTGCTACGCTATTGACATTCAGCTATATATAAAGACAGACCCTATCCCGCATGCATCCTCACTGTCACCATCAACATCCCTTAACACCTGCATTGAGGAGATAAAGGCTTGGATGCAACAAAACTTCCTGCAGCTAAATAGCTCCAAAACAGAAGCTATTTTAGTTGGCACACAAAACCAGATACAGCGATCCTTCATAACCCACATCACCTTTTCTGGCCAAAACATACCCCTCTCCACAGCAGTTACCAACCTGGGTGTAAGATTTGACCGACATCTGACCTTTGACACCCACATCAAACACCTGTGCAAAACCTCCTACTACCACCTCAGGAACATTGCAAAACTCCTGTCAGATGCAGAACAACTGGTCCATGCCTTCGTTTCCTCAAGGCTTGACTATTGTAACTCTTTCCTCATCGGGACTCCTAGCGGGACTCCTAGCAGGACTCCTAGTGAGAGCCTTCAGAAGCTCCAATACGTACAGAACAGTGCCGTTAGGATCCTGATGAGGGTGAGAAAGTACAACCACATCACACCTGTTCTTCATTCCCTCCACTGGCTTCCTGTCTCATTCAGGATTGAATACAAGATCTCACTGCTCGCCCATCAGTTCATCCACGGGAATGCTCCTTCATACCTTAAATAACTACTCACATCGCAAACCTCCACACGCAACCTCCGTTCCACAACAAACCATCTGCTTCGCCCCCCAGGACCAAACTCCGCACAATGGGGGATCAGTCTTTCTGTGTAACTGCTCCTCACCTGTTGAATTCCCTCCCAGACCACCTGAGGACTCCACAGACCACTGAAGCCTTTAAGAAAGGCCTAAAAACAAATGTTTAGGCAAAAGTGCAGATCTGTAATGAGGACCCATCTCTGAAGAATAACACAAGTGTTATAACCTAAAGCAAAACAAATGTCCCAAACTACAGGAAGTACTTGAGGAGTAGTGGAAACAAGACTGCACTGTGCATGTTTGTGAGCAACTACATTGTCACTGCTGCCCCACAGAGACTACACTCAGGATTTGACAAAGGGGAGGAGGTGAAGAGCATCTGCACAGCAGGAGTAAGCAGTTTGACATCACTGTACAGTGATCAGGAGGAGGCAGTCACAAGGATGGTGCTCCATGCCATACATCTTGCAGAGTCATATTCCCGCATCATTGTGAGGTCTGATGACACAGGTGTGGAAGTACTGCTCATATATTATGCAAGCAAATACATGTTTGGTTCATCTCTAGTGTACATGCATGCAGGCCATGGAATGAGAGAGAGATATGTCCCCATCAACACCATAATGTGAGAAAATTGGATAAGACATGTCTAACTGTCTACCAGCATGTCGTGCACTCACTGGCTGTGGCACAACAAGTAGTTTGTACAGAATAGGAAAGACAATCAGCATCAGCAGGTCCTTTGTGACCCTGACCAGAGCTGTTTCAGTGTTGTGGGCGGAACGGAAACCGGACTGGAATTTCTCAAAGAGGCCGTTTAGTTGGAGATGGTCCTGAAGCTGGGCGGCAACTACAATGATGTCTACCAGCATGTCATGCACTCACTGGCTGTGGCACAACAAGTAGTTTGTACAGAATAGGAAAGACAACAGCATTCACCAAACTCAAGACCCATCTCAGCGAGCTGAAAGATCTGGCCCATTTTGGACTCTGCTGGCTTGGAAGAGTCTTTGCCAGTCGCAAGAGAATTGGCGCTTCTGCTATATGGAAAAAAGGAAATTGGACTGATGTGCACAAACTTGGATGAACTGAGGTTCATAATTGCATCAACAACAGATGCAGCCTCGGAAAATCTGCCGCCAACAGAGGATGAATTTCAACAACATGTAAAGAGCAATGTTTCAGACAGCGATATGGTGTCACAGCCCGAACCCAAACCCTTGTTATGGAGTCCTGTTGGCAAGGGGTGGATTGTCAGAGATGGGGCCATTCAACCAGTGCTATTTACAAAACCCCCAGCACCTACAGAAGTGAGAGACATTAGTCACTTGTATTGCAAAGATGCAACGTGTGGAGAGAGTGGAAATTGCCAGTGCCTCTCTGTTGGCCTTCCCTGTACGGGGTTCTGCACCTGCTGTGCAGAATGTCAACATGTGTCCCCTAATGTTTCTGAGGAACCTGACATTTAACATTATATTCTAGTATCTATATACTTGACCTCTCACAGAATTATTTGATGAATTGTATACTGTACTTTGAATTGAGGTTCCAGTTTCAATAAAACCTGTACTATTTACACCTATGTTTTAGAGGCTTGCAATATAGAACTAATACACTTTATTGTATTGGGTTGCTCTTATTCTGACTATTTGGTGATGAAGTTCAGCCACCTGGTATTTCCCTCTCCAAATAGAATGACCATCAGAGTGAGCATTCTTAACTTGTAGGCTATTGTGCCACTTATCCTCCATTCGGAATTTGACTGTCTCAGAGAAGAGGTAAGCCTATGTCTAAAGAAATCTCATTTGCAATAGAACTATACCAGATATTTCCATACAACTACTGGTTAGTGTTCAATAGCACCAAAGACAATTCAGTAATGGTATATCTTTTAGGGATTTCTGTTTTTCTGATAAATGAGAGAAAAGTGATTGAGTCCTATGTTCCTATCACCAAAAAGTACAATTTCCGTCTAAACTAAAGCTAAGTTTACAGGACTATAATTCAGTATTATTTTAGTTAAATAATTGTCTGACTATTTAGTGATGTAGGACAGCCACCTGGTTCATACCTCAGCAAATCTGAAGAGGAAAAGAGTTGTCATTCTCGAGTTATGGGCTTTTTTGTCACCTTTCCCATATTCAGCCTGGTCTAATTTGGCTCTTTTTCAGGGATTGGGGTAGTTCTAAAGAACAACCCAAAAAACATTTTTTCCCCCAAAATAAAATTTGACAACAATCAATTTCATTAATGGGAGACCCTAAAGATAAGAAAAATCATTGTTGTCACTTGTTTTACCTCGGGTAGGGGTATCTCGAAAACTAAAGCCTTTTTTGAGGACTTGCTGCTGGACTATTAACTCTGAGCCACAGTTATTAGGTTTTGTGCTACTATTTACCACCTATAACTTCTTGACCTCTCTGGAACCAACACAGTTTGTATGAATTGTTAATCATAAATGCTTTTGACACAATCGATTATAGTTTTAGAAGAAAATAATTGATCATATTGAGTCCTTCACAATATCTAAAGATACACAGTTTATTTCTGTTATTCTGACATTGGCTACTACATCTAATTCATGGTACCTTACTTATAAGGATGCTTGTGGTCATGTGAAGCCATTGAAAATAAAACTGAAACCTTGAAACTGTTACTTCTGATACTGATTTCACAGATCTGGAAAAGTTGCCTTTAACTACATTTGTTAGCCTACTATCTGTTGATTTAAACATGTAGAAAACCCCAATACCATCTCTTGACCTCTCACATTGTCACTTTATTTTACAGCAAAGCTAGCAAAAATATGGATGAAGATGTTTTTAGTTTATGGCTGGCACTTGAATAATGCTCATGTGTTAATCTCACTGCATGTGTGTGTGTGTGTGTGTGTGTGTGTGTGTGTGTGTGTGTGTGTGTGTGTGTGTGTGTGTGTGTGTGTGTGTGTGTGTGTGTGTGTGTGTGTGTGTGTGTGTGTGTTGTACAACCTTATATATTGTTATTTGTTTTAGCAATTGACTAAAATTAGGTTTTTGATACTTAATTGTATTTAATTGTACAAAATGTGTCAACATTAAATACCTGTTTTATTCAATATGCCAAGACAAACGCCTTTTTTTTTTATAGATAGTAAAACTATCTTATATTAAATAAAGTAAACATGTTTACATTTGCAGTAATATCTATTAAATAGTTTAAACGAATAGGCTATAATTAATGTATTTTAATTTACCTTATCATACTTTAAACATATTTACAGTTTTCTACTCAAAGAGTAATTTACTTTATAATGCTGTGACACTACAATTACAGCAGTTACACTTTAAAAGCAAACTCACAGAAAAGCTGTTTTTGTTTATCTTCTGAGTGGGGCATTTCAAAGCAGAAAGGCCAGCCATCCCATTAACCTCTGATATTTGGTGTATGGTGGTTTATAAGTGGCTAACCGAAAGCCGTTCTTAATTGACAGTGGTACCAATTTCTCCTTAGAAGTTATAAATTAACTGCTTACTTTCCTGTCACAAATCAGTTTATAAAGGATACTAAATTCGTTTCATGCACTTTTGGAAATGGCCACAAGATGTCCTCATCCCATTGAAGGAATTTAGACTGTCATCGTGATTATTTATTACTTTTTTATTTGAAAACATAACAGATAAGCTGCTCCTGCAGCTATTTAACCACAACAATATGACTCATAAATCTTAACCATACTAAAATAAAATTCTCCACTTTTTTTCTCTCTCTCTCTCCCAGACACACTCACACACACCATTTTGCCGACGGAAAACCCCATGCCACTCCCCTTTAAGTGAGCCAGTCTTCTCGGGTAGCAAGGGAGCCCAGCAGGGTACAGTTTCAAAGAGAATCGGTCATAATGTAAATATGACCCATTTTCCATTCATTAATCCCAGTCAAAGTTATTGATTTCAGAGTGTGATCAGCCGATGCTTGCATGTTGGAGCCTTCATCACCGGGACCGGATCACCCCCCCCCCCCCCCCTGCTGTCTCTCCTGAGAAGGTGAAGCCTTCAGAATAACAGCTCTGCCGCTATGAGACGAATAACGGGCAAAACGAAGGATGAAACTTTGATCGAGCTGCAGAGCGCGACAGAATCTCAGACAGGAGGTAATTAAATAAATATGCACTTATTAAACTTTAAGTGGGGTCACGAGGAGCTTTATATATTGTGCCAAATGTGTCGAAGATGCTTTCTACTACTGCTTGTTACTGTTGTTACCAGGGGCTAATCTGGCCAAGAAGATGACAGTATGGTGTCCTTGACTCTACCATGAACTGCAGTCTGCTTCGTACTTGCTCATGTCCCTAACTGATCATTAAATTCAAACAGACCTTTAACTAATGTATTCTTATGCCTAAATAAGACCCTCTAAAGCGAATATAGCTGCCTATATAGAAATAGGATATACATATATTAGGCTATGTAGAAAAACATGTCAGCAAAATATTCCAAGTGGTAGCCTACCACATATAATGACATGTTTGTGTTTTGCCCACAGCATAATAAATGACATTTTTAGGGTTTATTGCTTGTTCTTTTTTACTTTACTTTTTGACTTGATTCCAATTGAATGAAACAAAAAAATGGTTTTCTTGCGGACAGAAAAGTTAATACAGCTGATGTATGAGACACATCAGAGCAAGTTAGTAGCAATCCCATGACAAGCCAGGAGGCAAATGGATCAAAACAGACATGCTGGGTGTTTTGCTTTGAATCACGGGAATGTCCCCCAAAAAACTGGCACGTCATTCTGAAAGGCAGATTTCAATAAGATGTGTAGAATGGGTTAGTTAAAGACAAACTGCAATTTAACATAATCACTGAAAAATGGCACAATATCAGTACAAAGTGTGACAGAATATCCCAGCTAAATTGTTCTTCCTTTCTGCTTTATGTCAAGCTTTAAATACTGTATGTGTCTAGTCCTAATTAGATGGCCTTCTCTGAGATAGTCATGCTTCACAGGAAACCACTTTCAGTGTGATTTCTGACTGTGTGGTCACAAGAGTGCATCAGGCAATTGACAGTCTGGGGAGTTTAGCCAGCTCGGTTTTGCTCTCAACCACCATGTTACAGAGGACACCAAATGAGTTAAGATTAATATTTTCTTCAGCCATTGAGCTTCTAATGTCAACGTAATTTAGGTCTGCAGCCTTTTAAGTCATGCATGCTGCTTCTCATAGCCTTAATAACGGCTTGTGAGGATGATGTTGCTGTGGTAGCATTCTTAAGCAGCAAAGCTTCAAAACAGAGAAAAATACACTTTGCTCTTATATCCCCCCAGTGTGACAAAAGACAATGTAATCTGTGTTAATATTTTAAATGTTGCACATCTACACAGACACCCTGCAAAATTTGAATTGAATTACTTGGGATTTTGGAATTAAACAACATATTTCACGACTGGAACTATGTTTTTATCGTCATATAAACCTAAGAGGGATGGGCACTTCTTGTGCATGATACGAAAAATGAAGAAATAGCTCTATCAATAATTACAATGGAAATTACTGTGGACACATTTTTTTTACATTTTGTATTCTCTTAAGAGATCTAATTAACAATGCATTGATCCAAAACCTTTGTTATTAGTTCTGATTAGGAGGAAGCTGATTAGCCTAATGTACAGTCATAAGGTAATAGCTTTGGGACAAAAAGCTGATTCACTATTTAGATTTAGAAACTAAATTTAGTTTGAACCTGTTGAATTATTTCCATATTTATATGTACAGTATTATATTCAAAAATACAGCTGGCACAGATGGCAAATACTTTCATGACACAGGAAGTTCATGACGTGTATTGACTGACCATATCTTTTGACCCCTGCTTGTTCCTGTGCATTTTAGAAAGCCTGGTTCTCTTGTGATAAGAAAAGTTGTCCACTGGGTTTTACCGAAGAGGCTCAGAGAATGAGAGACTAATGTTTGCATTTAGTCCTGAAAGGAAATTATTTCTGTAGAATAACTGGACCTAATGGACAATTAAATATCGAATAGTCCAAATGCCCTTTTTAAGCATCATTATGATAAGTAAGCAATATGCATCTAAGAACTTTAAAAGCAATTGTTATATTAAGATGAGTTACAGCACTGTTATAATTGGGATACAGATATTTATTCTATAACATAATACTGTCAACCTCATATCATGTTTTTATAATCAGCTTTGAGAAGTATGTTTAGGCCTGCATAATTGCTGCATTAAGTGTTATTAAATTGATTAGCATTTTGTGCTTTAGATTAATACGTTAAGGAGTGCATTTGAGTGAATTAGTTATTTTAACATTTTAATTATTTCAACATTTTAACAGAATAACATGTATCACCTTAACTGTAATTACAATCTGTACATTATGTTAAAAAAAGATAATGTCTAGCCCACTGGTATCATAACCCTGCATATGTCTAGCTATCCGCACTGCATTACTGCAAGATCATTAAAGTGAAAGAAAAATAAAGGTGAACTATTCCAAAGCGTTCACATTGAATCTGTGTTGAGCGAACTTAATGACATCCCAACCTGATATTTCCCATATGTAAATCCCACACTCTTTAAATGGTTATCAGTGAGTTGTTCATTAAGACACGTGCCTTTTTATCATGGATGAGCTGAGTGTTAATAGACTGCTCTTGTTCTGCAAAGGCTTTGTTCTGGCTCTTATCAAGGCAGACCTTCAGCCACAGTGAAACAGAGAGAAAAGGCAGGAAAGGGTCTGTCCTCACCTCCATATATTCACTGTGTGTGTTTTTGGAGTGTATTACCTCCATCACCGCTGCCCAAACACTGAATTATAGACAGCCATGATAACGGCAGGAGGAGCACCAGATGCACTGCTACACAGTAAACTATTATACTGCTGGTACTTGGTATCATCCTCATAAAGTTTATCTTTTTCATTTGACTCAAAGCTTATCTGTAGCAGGTTACATTTCTTTTGGCATTCATCATGGACAGTATACCATTCATTCTTATCATATGATAGTTACTCATACTTTTAGGGCTTTATATCCATTTAAGGTGATCTCGCTCTGCTCTCTGCAGCCATGGCTGATTAATTTATCTTCCAGTCAGAGGTGAAACAGAGCCAAAGGGTTGCTATGGAAACAGGCATTGTAATTGCATTAGCCCCTCTGATCGAGGCATGATGCTGAATAAGACAAGGGAACAACCAGGCTTTTTCCTCCCAACAAACTACAGGAAAGCTAGGGTATTACTACGGCAGTATACGTATATAGCATTCTTTGGGATCATAATGATCTTTTTCAACCTTTTTTTTTCAGATTATATACAAATATTGTCTAAGTGTATAACATGGTTTCCATGAGCATCCCCTCTGCCTTGGTCTGTTTGCCTGGCCCTCGGACATTAAATATTTAAGGGAAAACAAACACTCTCGGCACTCGCCATGTTTCATGTAAGCTGTTTGTGGAACAGCTGTGCCACTGGGAACTATATTTGTCAGATAGTAATACTGTATATCTTAATAAAATGTTCCGTAATCTGGATATAAAACAACTGATATTACAAAATTAGGCATGCTTCTTGCCAACCAACACAAATCATCAACCAAACAACCAGGCCAGAGGCTGCATATCATGCAACCATTGAGCAACTCTCTCTGTCCTAATCTGCAATTACCAGTACTCCATGGCAACGCTTATCCTGAAACATGCCTTTCTCAACAGACATTCAAAGATATCAAACATGGTATTTTATTCGATGTTTTGTCTTATCAAGCTATTCCATTATCTCCTCTATCCTGCACACAATGTCTATTGTGTTTTTGAACTTTGCAAGCTTTCTGGGGATTGTTAAGAACCCCCCCCCCCTTTTGGACTACAACATCCTGAAGATAAGAAAGGAAACATGTTTATTTCACATTATGATACAAGCCTGATGGTTTTGTGAAACCAAAACACAACCCACTCTTCAAACACATTACTTACTAAAAGATATATGTTTCTTCATCAATTGGTTTTCTCTCCCTACTCTTCAAGATCCATACGTAGTATGTGCACATTACTTGCTATTGTTTGGTATTGTATTACAGTGAAACGTTTGTCAGTCTTGTTGGGGAAATATTTTCCTAGGCTCATAACTTCGACCCAGTTTATCAGTTTGTACTAACCTCACTGAGCTCAGGCACCTGTAGCCTTGGGTGCTGTGCTCTCAGAGTTTTGTCTTCCTATTCCTGCCTGTTGGCCTCAGCTGATAGAGGTGTCATTGTGCTTTGCCTGTTTTATCTTGTTATGCACAATGTTGATTATTCTCTCAGAACCAGCTAAATACATGGGTCTGGGGTAGAGATCTTCAGAATTGGTTTGGCATCCGTTGTGTCAACTCATGGCGCACGACATGTCTTATGAATTCTCCGACTGAAGCTCCAAATAAACCACCAGTGCCATCAAAGTTCCTGCTCTCTGAGTCCTGTCTCCATTGCTTCAGAAGTTTCCATCACAAGTCTAATTTCACCGCAGATCCATTAAGTCATTGTTTTGGCGCTATCAACCACATGATATTATCCTCATCATCATGATGTCAAGATTCTTTCAAGGCAACATGGACGAAAATAAACTGGGCTGATGATGATAATGTGATATGATTGAAAGCCCTTGAACAGCTTCTAAATAGACCTTTAGTTGAACTTTATTTGAATTCCCTTGTGTTTTCTAGGGCTCCAATATCAAAATGTCTATTTGTCGGGAGTAGTTTATATATTTTCCTTTTTTGTAACTACTTAGCTGACGACAGGAAATATGGGGAGAGAGATAGAGAGGATGGCTGAGACTCGGTTTGAGCTCAGGATGTTGTGGTTTCACTGTAGCATTGTACGCCTGCTACACAGTTCACTCACTTTGTGTTTTGCTATGAAAAGTTATGTCAGAATATTGCTTTACCATTTCCTACGTGAGTCCCTGCTATATTTGTCTAATCTCCCTCCCAAAATCAATACAGGCACTCATCTGGCTGTGTGGGGAAGGACTTTCCACCCATTTCATTTAGACCAGAGTACTAACCTGTATCACATCAATATTTTAGACAGACCAGCTCACAACCCACCCTGCACTAATACACCTCGTGCATAGAGGGAAGATGTAGGGCGTTCTGTGACATGTTTGAATCACTTCCCTTCCAAAAAGTGTAATGATACAGAGCTGTTGTTGGTAAGCCTTTGTTGTTTCAAGGATCTGAGCTGTTTCTGATTGAGAGGAGTAGGCAGGGCAGTCTAGCTGAGTGCCAGCCTCGTGGGGGAGATGCACAAGAGCTGTTAATGCTGCTTTTTTCAGTAGACACCTACAGTACACAGCTTGCTTGAGTCCTTGTAAAACTATCTGCTTTGTTATTTAACCAGATTCACCCAGGGCATCATCAATGTTTGGTTAGATGCTGGGCTACAGATGAAAGCCCTGGTCTGATCACCACAAAATATAATGTATTGCTGAGCTTTTATGTTGATTACTTTCTTGCAATTTGCACAGTATAGGCCCTGTGTATTGTTTGTTATTGTGAGACTCATTTATGGATTCTGCAATCTTTCAGACTGTCTCAGCAGTTTGTAATCATGCTTATTCACCTCCCCTGACCCACAGTTTAACACTAACCTGTGTCTGTCTGTCCTTTAAAGATGGTCCTGCAGTGTTGACCGCATTCAAGATAAACCTGCACTCAGGTACGGGCAGATCAGAGGCTTTATGTGACGCCTGTCTGTCATTTTTCACTTCATCCACTTGCTTTCTTATCATGCTGGACTCTCTTCAATAATGTACCATGTTTCTGTTTATTTTCTCTTAATTCTGCTTCCAGTAAGTCTACTATCAGACCCAGATATAAGTGTGTCCGTCTACCCTCCATCTCAGCTTCTCATTGTATCTGCAGAGCCTTTCTCCTGGAAGCTAAGTGTGCTGTGTCTTGTGGTTATCGCCAGAGTGTCAGATCTGCACTAATGCATGCATTCATATATACCGTGTATGAGGCATGTGCACACAGAATTCAGGTCAATTGATGCTCGCCACTTTGACAATGTATACTGTGTGGTTTTCATTTGTCAACCATCAGAGAAATGGACTCTGAGCTTTTTCTTTAATATCTCAGGTTGCATTATGCAATTGTGGGCAAGGTTGCAAATCAATGAGTGTGACAGCTTTATGTCAATATTGGATTTTCTCAAGATGTTTCTTCAATGTGATAAGGTACCTTGGTGTTTAAGGTATTCCTGTCTGGTCTGTTACTAAAAGTATATATCACATTATATGTCAATAACACAATATAAGGTTACACATACCATTATCCTATATCGTATATGTTTTTTTTATAGATATAGATACATATGTAATAAATAGTATAAACTAGAGACAAATTCTAAAGTTAGGTAAATAAATGTAAGCAGTTAGTGAACTACTTAGTTACCTCCCACCACTGCTGGTAAACGTGTGTTTACCTTTGAAGTGTCACAATAAGATGGCAAGTCTATGAGAGGACTTGATTTTGAAAAATATAAATGATGTATTGTTGTGTGTGCGTGCGTGTGTGTGTGTGTGTGTGTGTGTGTGTGTGTGTGTGTGTGTGTGTGTGTGTGTGTGTGTGTGTGTGTGTGTGTGTGTGTGTGTGTGTGTGTGTGTGTGTGTGTGTGTGTGTGTGTGTGTGTGTGTGTGTGTGTGTGTGTGTGTGTGGATGTGTGTGTGGATGTGTGGATGTGTGGGTGGCTGAGGTATCATCTCACATCCCCAGACAAATACTAGACCCAGGATGTCAGTTCAGATTGAGAGAAGCAGGTTCCCTTTCATAACATTTCTTTTGATGACTCACTGAAGGGGCCGCTCTCCTGCCAGTTACACATGCTGCCATGTAAAATAAAACAATAAAACTGTAGCCGTAAATGTGCATCTGTGAGAGGGCTATGCATCAAATAAGAGGCAGTCGGGCGAGAGGCGGTCTGTTCTTAGGCATTACCACCGTCAAGAATGGAAATCAGGCTGTAGTGGATTAGGTATGGGCATTACTCGGCTAGAAATTAGTGGATTTACTTAAGTCAAAAGCCTCTGCTGTTCTCCTCTCATCACCACATACCCTATGGAATTGACATATTCAGCAGCTGAAGGCTAATCGGGTAGCTTGGTTGGAAAGTGTGTTTTGAAAGTGCATGAGCTTTACTTTTAGATGAGTTTTAACTTGGTTAATGTTCATCTTTAAAAGCCATTGTTACTCAGGTAATTTTGCATGAGTTAATAACTTAGATATAAATATACAGAAGTTTATTTGAAGTTTTTTTTTTTCCTCTTTCGTGCTAGTCACTATTTGCCGTTGCTGCTCAATTCTACTAAAGGCAGGCTGCTCTGTAAAGACCCCTCTCTCCATTTATTTGACTCTCCGTGGAATTAGATATAACACACTGCCTGCCCTTGCTTCTGTTTGCTCAAGCCAGGTTCTGATAACTGGCTGTGCACAGTTGGAGTGAGACCAAACAACTGAGACTAAAAAGGAAAGGGGAAAAAAAAACCTGTTTAAAAAAAAACCTTCAGCTGCAAATTCAACGATGCTTCCCACAAGCTCACTGGAAAAATCACCCTGGGTCTTTGACCTCTCTACACTTCAGGGATTCCTATAATCTAAATGCTGGCATATTTTCATTCCTTCAGAGTGAGTCTGCAGCCCTGTCATTGAGCGTCCACATGGAGAGACCACAGTCCCTCTGAGAGGGTGTCTGGGTTGCAGCTGAAAGAAGCTAGGGATCTTTTTGTTCCTTGTGTGCTCACTGTGTTTCATTAGAAGAGAGGAAAGACTTCTGGTAGGCAGCAGCTCTAAGCCCGGGCCCCTCCCCCTCACTGCTGTATCATGCACGGTCCAAGCTCCCCACAGGAAGTGCTGCATTCTCACCATCCAGGAATAATAGGGGAGCAGAGCAGAGCAGAGCAGAGCAATGCTACATTAACACATTCCCTCTGCCAGAGAGGAGGCAGAAAGGGGGAACTGCAGGAATGCTTTGTGTTGTTGTATTACAGATGAGGAGGTGTGTGTGTGTGTGTGTGTGTGTGTGTGTGTGTGTGTGTGTGTGTGTGTGTGTGTGTGTGTGTGTGTGTGTGTGTGTGTGTGTGTGTGTGTGTGTGTGTGTGTGTGTGTGTGTGTGTGTGTGTGTGTGTGTGTGTGTGTGTGTGTGTGTGTGTGTGTGTGTGTGTGTGTGTGTGTGTGTGCTTGTTTGTGCGGCTGCTTTTGTGGCCATCATCCCACTCTCGGTTCATATAAATGCTTACCAATATGGCAAGAGTCTGCTGATTTATATTGGCCGCTCTTAGATTGAGTAATCTTAGAAGCATGCGTGGCCATCCTAATTACTGGCCGGCTCATTACTCTTAAAGGGATAATTTGGTTTTGACTGAACCTTCCTATTATTATCCTGTACACCACATATCCTGCATGGATATAAACAGAGATTAACCTAGCTTAGCCAAATGTCTGGGATGTAGGTGAGAGATAATACAAATACAGTTCTGTCTACTTGGTAGGCTAGGGAAAATATTTAAACTAGCAAACAATTAAAATGTTTACATTATGTATTGAGCTGTTTTTGCCCCTCCTTACATGGGTGTGGATGCATGTAAACAGGAAGGTGAAACAGATGATTAAATGCTGTTCTACTTGCATCTTCAATACACCTGCAACTGTGTGAATATGTATACATTGATTGATTGACTGTTTGAGTTTGGATGATACTGATCACTTAGCCATCCACTGGCTGTGCTTATATATAATAACATTGATATAGAACTATATAGAAGGATAATGCAGACGGACAATTCAAGCTTATTGAAAATAAAACGTGTATATTTATTTTGTTAGACCATTCTAAACTGAACTGTCCGATCTTAAGGAACAATCATGGTTCCATTATAATTTGTTTGCTGTTCAAACCTGCCACTTTCACTCAAACATAAACAATAATTATGCTAGGTGTTTGTATTATTACTTCACTCGATTGTCTTATTTTCTATTTTTCCTGTGCATAATGCATTGTTTGTGTTTTTTAATTCAGTCAATATATAACAAATATAGTACAATTTCTTTTTTCTTTTGCAGATGAAAATGGTGGCAATAGTGTGAGTTCATTATCTGAAAGAGCGACACTGCCTGGGCATGCAGAGGTAAGTTCCTGTGTGTTTGTTGGTGTGTCAATACGCTTGCAAATTGCTAAGGAAGACATTTGATATCAAGGGAAACACATTGCAAACATGTTAAATATTATTTGTGTAATCAGTACAATGACTGATTGTTTCTCAACCTGTTTCCTGTCTTTGTGCTGAAGAAAACTACTTGCTTGTTGTAGCTTTATATTTCATGTATTAGCTAAATAGCAGTATACAACTCTCTGCAATAAAGTGAATATATAATTCCCCAAATTGTTCTTTGGATTATTACATTCTTGAATTATTATTTTTCCGCTACAATCTGATAAACAGTCTTGTATAAGATTACAGGCAGCAGTTTTAGAAATGTTGTTATATTTTCAAAGCTTGTGTTTCTTTGTAGGCACAATATTGCTTATCCCAGTGTTTATGTTTATGACTGACCCTTTGTCGACTCTCTGCTCTCATCGCTGAGTCACAAGACCTTTGTCTCTCACAAAAGCTGCTCTCATGTCTCGAACAGCGTGACAGAAATAAACTTCACTGCCCAAACAGCAGCCTGTGGTCAGTCTGGTGGGCCCTCAGCGATACACTCAACCCAACAAGCAGATACTTTATCCCTCTTAATTAATAACACTGATTATATTGTGTTTCTGTGATGTATGAGACTATAATTCACTGCATAATGTCTCAGTGATAATCAATCAAACACGTATTTCTTAAATGTTCTCATTAGGTCACAACATGATTGAATAAACTATAAGGGGCAGCGTTCACGCCCCTGCTACAGGGTCAGTGTGGATGTGAGGGCCTGATAAATAAGCTGGGTGGGGTTCAGAAAACTGCTGACCACACGTGGTACTCCATGCTGTGGTTAACCCCTTCATAGTGTAGATATATAAAAATCTGATCTACATTACGTCCCACTCTGAAGAATATTTGTCCATTCTTGTAATTTGCTCATTTCCAGGAAGAGTGCTGTTTTTTAATGACAAGTAACGTTGCTAGAAATATCTAGCATTGAAGTAAAACATAATATTTGATTTTGAACATTACCAGTACATTCCTCCTCCCGCATAAACTATTTTTGTATAATGTCAGGCTGTGATTGTACCAGGTCCATAAATGTCTGTTTTATGTGGTTCCTCTGCAGCCATTGCGGCCTCCCTCTAAACTTTTCTCCCAAAGAAAACAACAGTCTCTTGAAATACTTTTCAATACCATCCCATGCACTGGAGTCACCAGCCTAACATAACTTAAATAACATGTTAATATGACATGATTTTGGGCACAATATGCCTTGCCCTCTCTATATAATAATATAAATCACTTAGTGTTAAAGTCTGAGCTCTTTATGTCTGTCATTGAGATTACAACAGTTTTATTTCTTGCCTTGTCAGCACCTCAAGTATTGCATTATTATGATTGTCTGTTTGCTTTCGCTTCCCACTCT
>NC_136904.1:20514723-20678176 GCF_949606895.1 Notothenia rossii
CCCTTTCTAGTCTGACATACTGTCAACATCTTTACATGGTTGTCTTCTCCCCACAGATCTCTCTGATTGTGGCTTGTATAATCGGGGTCATAGCGTACAGATTGGCCGTTCATGCTGCCTTCGCGAGTATCATTAAAGACCCCATGAGAAAGATCCAGGTGGTGGGCAGGTTCATCACTCCACAGCTCGCCACTTCTGTCACTGCCTCCTGCATCAACTTTGTCATCATCATGATCCTCAACTTCTTTTATGAGAGGGTGGCCGTCTGGATCACTGACATGGGTAAATAGATTTTTGATCTGACATTTCCAGAATCAACAGAAGCGAACAATAGAGTCATCATTTTGTCTTTACTTACACTGATCTAATATCTGCAGAAATCCCAAAGACCCACCTGGAGTATGAGAACAGGTTGACCATGAAGATGTTCCTCTTCCAGTTTGTCAACTACTACTCATCGTGCTTCTACGTGGCCTTCTTCAAAGGCAAATTTGTCGGTTATCCTGGTGACTACTCATATATGTTCGGCAAATGGAGCAAACTAAGGAATGAGGAGGTAGGTTTTACTGCCTCTGATAAAACATTAGTTTTGTTATTACTAGTTAAAAAATATTACTTTGTATACTTAACATTTGGAGTTTGCAGTTAAGGCAGTATTGACTTACATTAGCATTATGTGTATATACAAAGTCTACTTTTAAGTAATTTCTATGAATTGTCTTTTCATTCAATTTCTTTTGATCTTGATCATTATGTGTATATTGACAATGTAAAGCACTTTAAATCGCCTTTGTGTCTTAAATGTGCTATATAAATAAACTAACCATAACCTTAACCTTACCATTCACATGTCTTTACCTGTGAGGAAAGCTTCATAATCTAGTCCTGCCAACAGAAAGTGCATCAATAAGTGTGTCATGTAAACTGAAACCTCTTTCTGTCACAGTGTGACCCCGGAGGCTGTCTGATTGAGCTCACCACGCAGCTGGTCATTGTTATGGCTGGAAAACAACTGTGGGGGAACATTCAGGAAGCTCTGCTGCCGTGAGTCCTCCGCCCAGTCTTTCACCTCTTAACTTTTCACCTCAATCACTTATTCAATGCAAAAATAGCAACTAGCCACAACAAGAGAATAGCTTTCAATTAAGGTTTTATTTAACAGCGCATTTTTGTTTATTTCGAGTGCATTCATTTTATAAATGTTTTAACAAGATCAATATTTTGAGTGCTTAGAAAAAAATAAATATAAGTTCTGCTTTGCAGCTTGCCCACTTCAGATGCACACATCCACATAAACAAAAGTGTTTTACCTCTGAATGGCATGGTATTGCTTCTCTACACAAAAACCATTTATAAAACCTGCTGAGAAGCTATCAAAAACCTTATAGGGAAACTTTATAACAACTGGTTACTATACACAAAAATTAATTGCAGACTTCTGCAACTACAAATATTATTGTTCCTGTGCTGATTTGTCTGGAAATGTCTTGTTGGCAACAGAAAGTCTCAGCAGTTTGACGTATGTTTATCTTCATGTGCTTCTCAACAGGCTGATGCGTAACTGGTGGAGTAACAGAAAAGGACGGCACCATCCTGAGACCCATTCCAGTCGCTGGGAGCAGGACCACGGGCTGCTGAACTTCAGCCAGCTTGGATTGTTTTATGAGTACCTGGAGATGGGTGAGATACTTCTCTGACGTTCATTACATTACAGATATCCTATCTGGACAGAAGAGCCAGATTAATGCGTGCTGTCTTCTTGCCATCCTGTTATTACTCTTCCCTGTTTACTAACTCTCTCTCTGCTCTGCCTGTTTTTTTCAGTGATCCAGTTTGGTTTCATCACTTTGTTTGTGGCCTCTTTTCCTCTGGCTCCGCTCCTGGCTCTGTGCAACAACATCCTGGAGATCAGGGTGGACTCCTGGAAGTTCACCACCCAGTTTAGACGACCGGTGGCGTCCAAGGCCCGAAACATTGGAGCGTGGCAGGAAATCCTCAACGCAGTGGCCATTCTGTCTGTTGTTACCAATGTAGGTGTTGGGCATGTAGCTGCGTATGTTTATCAGACAAAATGTTCACCATTCAATGTGTTTTTGATCTAATCTGTAAAATGTGTTGAAGGATTTCAGAAGTAAAATATCCATAAAAATAAAAAATGTCACATTTAACCGAAAGCCTTTTGTTTTTTCTGTCCCAGGCTTTCATCATGGCGTTTACTTCCGACATGATCCCCCGTATGGTCTTCCTGTATGCCTATGGTAAAGATGCCAGCATGAGGGGCTACGTTAACAACAGCCTGTCAATATACAACATCTCTCAGATACTCGATGACAACATGCCTGAGGAGGGAGGCAACTGGTTTGATAACACGACTTCCACCTGCAGGTAATAGAGCTAAAAGAGCTTGTTGTGCATCTGGCTTTAATTTACTTTCAGTAAAGCTTTAGCCTCTGTATTCCCCCCTGAGCAATATGGAGCTTTTTATTCTTTCAACTCATTGATTTAGGTTTAAAGCCTGCCAGACTTTTGTTTTGATTTGGTTTCACAGCGTTTTTTTCTCCTGCTGCATTAGGCAATTGTTGTCACTGAAAATGGTTTGACAAATCCGCTATACGCTATGATAAACAAACAGACAGAAATTGTTAGTCACTATATGGTGAGTCAAATATTTTCCTCAGATCTTGAAAGTGAGTGAATATTAGACCAAAAATTAGAGTCACACTACTCCAAATAAATAGCGGGGCTCTGTGTTTGTGTATAAATCAGCAATTATTTGCTAACTGCAAGCCATATTAACTTCATATTGACAGGTATGAACAAATATGTTTTGCTTTAGTCCAAGAAAATGTGTTTATATCTGTTGATGGAGCCATAAGTTACGTTTTTGAGTTTTTCGGCATTTATTGATATGTACTTGTACCAGCATGATTACATTAATGAAACACTATCGACTGAATAATGTTGTTTTGAACAGGTACCGTGACTACCGTTACCCTCCAGGCCACGCGAGGGAATACACTCACACCATGCAGTTTTGGCATATCCTAGCAGCCAAAATGGCCTTTATTATTATAATGGAGGTAAGACAACACAGCTTTTTCTCACTCCTTACTTGCAAAATAAATGCTCATATCAGATGCTAATCTGACAGTGTGATAATTCTCCTTCTTTAGCACGTCGTCTTTGTGGTGAAGTTCTTCGTGGCGTGGATGATCCCGGACGTCCCGTCAGTTGTGAAGGCTCGGTTCAAACGAGAGCACTACCTGATTCACGAATACATGCATAACTACGAGGTGGAGAAGGTCAAAATCCAGATGAGTGCCAGTTTCATGACAGAGCAACCATCAGAAGTATCCTCAATGACAGACAAACAAGAAGTGTTGTCTGAGTGCCTGGAGCCTCCTTCCTGAAAACTACTAACTAACCAAGCCAAGAATGGACACGTGTGAGAGTCTTCTCCTCACTGACAGCATCCATATACACAGATTCTGTCTTTGGGATAAAAATGATATTATCTTTTCTTGCTGGATGGTCTCCTATATTAGGATCTGTGTAAAGGCATCAGAAATTCAAATGCAACATCTCACTTTGCTTAAAATTAGCTACCCGAGCGGCTGCAACACTCCTGTGCCATATAAAGAAGGTTTGAAAACAACAGAAGAAGGCTAAAAAAAAAAGTGTGAACTGTTGAAAATGTAAAATGAGTTATAATTACCCTTTAAAGAGATGGCTATCATATCATTAATTAAATGTTTTGCATGTGATTTCTCTTGTGAGGAAACAAGATTAAGGGCTTTTTAGAAAATATGTCAGTGTTAAGGAGTTTTAAAAACATCATATCATTTAAGGGATATATCCTAAACAGCACCTATCTTTATGTCTTAACTGTATAGGCTTATAATAATTATTTTTAGTTTCGTTGCTGCATAATGGTTAGATCCACTGATCTATAGCTGGGCTATTAGATTTTTGAGGTAATTATGTTTATGCTCTTTCAAACTGTAAATTGGAAAACCAATTACCTCCATTATAGTGCAGTGATACTGTAACAATCAGAAGTGTGTATCATTCCAGCCTGAGTTGATAGTATAGTGAGACAGCAGCTACACGCTTATCTTCCACATGTATTTCCAACTTGCTGCAGGACCAATTATACGATTTTTACAAAAAGAAAAGCCTACACATAGAAAATCTCATGACAGATTTTCTCTTTTAGTACAATCAGTTTATGTGTGAAGATTGACCGTGTGTTGGCTTTATGGCCCCAATTGTTATACATAGATAACAAATGGCCTATATTCCTGTTTAACATTATTTGTGTCTCCACATGTTTTCGGCATAACAAACCTTCAGAGATGATCAGACAGTTGGAGAACTTGGTTTGGTACAATGTAAGTGAGCATATCAGTAAAAGTTGATGACATTAGGTAACCTACTCTTTGGTGTTGCTGTAGATATAAAGAAAATATCATATATTTAAATTGGTTATTGAACAACTAATTTATTGATATGCTTCTGATTTGTAGTCTGAAGTTTTTGTATTAAGAAGAGTAACTTAATATCCTCTTTAAATTTGTATTCATGAAATCATAAATGGCCATCAACCATGTTAGTTCTGTCCGTTCTTCAAGTAACTTTTATGTAATACTACAAGGGACCAGGTGCATAAAAAACACTCCAGAGAGATATATAACTAAACAGTATCTATTTATGAGATACAGGATCACTTCATTTATTCTTATTATTTCAGGTTTACCAGGTTTTTCTTTGTTTTATATTGAAAACTCTTTGTAACTTGACTTGCTACATGATGCAGTTGTACTTTCAGCTATCATCTATTATATTTGACATTTAAAAACCATGTCTCATTTACTCGCATCTCAGGATCAATCATGAGCATCACTTACGTAAAACAGTATATGCAGATATCAGATGTGTGCAGAGCGTGATCCTGCAGCATAATGTATTTCCAAACAAACAAATGCCTTAAACCTCTGCTTACTCGTTTTTGTATGCTTCTGTAATGCCAAAGTTTCCTATCTGAATTCAAAACCTGTTTCATGTAAGTCATCATTGCAAAGTTGCTGTTTTGTCTAATTTGATGTGCATGAATTGCTGGAAATGTTTGTCAATTATATTCTAATTTCACTGTAGCCTATTGTACAATTAATATTCACGATACATAAATAAAAAAGTAATGATAGTATGAGTTTTATTCGCACATTGCATTAATACCAACAGTAAACAGGACAACAAATGTTCTATTGGATGCTTATACCATGGAGCTTATCAGAATCAGAATACCTTTATTATTCCCCTCGGAGGGGAAATTTGCGTCAATTTAAGGATCCTCACCCAAGACATAAAAACATTATGCTTAAGTTTAAATTAATTTAAACCCTGTTCAGGTCAGTGGGTCTGTATTAATTTTCCTCTGACTCTTAATCAGACCTACTAATTGACCTATCAAAAGCTTTTGAGTCTATGCAAGTTTACCGCCAGGCTCGGCTCCACCTGGATCGGCAAGGTCTTACCTCTACTAATCTATATATTTTTGGGTATCTATAGTGCGGCGGAGAGGAATTTCCTCATGATGAAAGTGGGCAAATAAGATCTAGGGAGAGATTCCCAGTTAAGAACCCTAAGACCTTTTTTCCTCTCTCAGCTACTGGTTTTTATAACCTAACAACAGAAGCCAAAGCGAGTACACACCAACATACCCATATATGTGGGGAGGTGTCATTGATTCTGGGTGTGAGACTGGACTGGTCCAGACCTGCCTTGAAAACTAAACTAAAGCTTAAAGTGGACCTATCATGCTATGTTTGAATAATATAGTGTTGGACCATACAATATAATAAGGCATATTTATACTTTTCATTTTTCAAAATACCAAACAGATCATGCATTTTAGCCATTGCTCATTTCGCTCAATTTAACACTGCCTTTCATGCTCGGATTCAGTGAGAACAGCACCATCTGGTGGCCTGAATTATGTACTACAGCGTCTGCAGCGCTTTGGAACGGCAATGTCCGTGCCTGTCTCCTCCTGATTGGTGGAGTTGGCCCAATAGCCATAGCGCAACTTCTGTGACGACATAAAAGTGTTCAAATCTGGATCAGTCTTTATCAGATACGTTGCAGCACCTTTTTTAGAGATTTGGGTATGGAGGAAAATAGAGAGGGTTGTGTTTTCTGACACTTGGTGAGTTCCCTGCGGGGACACATATTCATGTATAAAAGATGTACAAAATTGCATTTTGCATGGTAGGTCACCTTTAAAGTAATTTCCCATTGAGTCAGGGGCCTCTGTTTGCAGGCTGTTGTAGAGTAAGGGTGTCTTCCCTCTGCTAAATAGTGACACCTATAGTGATAACATATAACTCTTGAAAGTCAGTTTAACAAACAGTGTACATTTGGTATATAAGTTTAGAGCTTTATGAAATATAATGCATTTTACATTGTGGATTATACTACATTATATTTGATTATATTAACTTGTGTTTTAATTATATAACCCAATATGGAAACTTCCACAACCCCTAGCCACTTCGATTAAGTCAAACACAAATCTCCACTTAGTTTTACTTACAACTTGTCTTTTTGAGGTAATCGGTTTGCCTGCTTATTTTAGGTATGGTAAACTAATAAGAATTTATTGTGTGCTTAAAAGAAGACTGTCTCCATCTTCACTGTAAAATCAAATCTCAGTGTTTAATAATGTTTGTCAAATTGCATGTGTAGCCGGTGCTACTGTTTTCTGGATTAGCTGTCAGAACATTTATTCACGTAGCTGGGCCGCCACTGCCCCTTTCAGACAACCCCCCCCCCCCTTCTTTAGTCAGCTGGCCCTTCCATATAGCATCTCCCACTAAACTTTAAATGCCCACTCACACCTCACCTAAATCAGCTGTGACTATTACGAGTGTTCTTGTTCCGGTCATCGTTGTCTGGCTGATAGGCGTGTATTCCCCCTTTTACTATCGCAGCCCCCCCCCCCCCCCCCCCCCCCTCCCCGGTGGGGCAGGTCACATTTTGGCGTTGTCGGCAGGATGGTGTAAAGCAGCGACGTGTGTTTGTAGTTCTTTTGTACGATACAATTGTTTTTGGTTTTTTCAGTGCTTTAATTATTTGTTTTCTGAGGCATAGGCTAAATAGACAAGGCTGCAAAACGGTAGCAGACTAGCTGCGGGATTGAGGACCTGGCTGTGCTGTACGGACCCTGAATTAATTCACCCGCAACCAGTAACTGACCGTTCTTTCTTCCCGCCGCAGTAGCCATGGAGGCTGATCTGCAAGACTTAAGGGACATGATTGCTCAGCTTAAGGCTGACAATGAGCAGCTGCGACAGGACCGTGCTGCATCTCGAGGTTCGACCAGCGCTGATGGGGGCCCATCCACTGCACCACAACCCTCCACCTCAAGGGGGGTTCACACCAGCGAGCGAGTTCTCTACCTTCCCAGAGAACGCAAATGTCCGGTGTTTAGAGGTAACTCTGGTATAGGGATAAGTGATTTTGTAGAGGAGGTGCGGTCCAGCATGCGGGCTCGTTACCTCTCTCCTCTAGATCAGGCTTACTTTATCTATGACCATCTGGAAAGTGAGACTAGAGAGGAGATTAGGTACCGGCCACAAGGTGAACGCGAAAATCCAGAACGAATCTTAATATTCTGCAAGAAAAGTATGGTTGTTCTAAATCTTATGTTGCTCTACAAGAGAGTTTCTTTTCTAGAAAGCAGCTAGTTGGAGAATCCCTCCAGGAGTATTCCCATGCCCTCTTCTGCCTCATGGAGAAAATGGTTAAAAGCACCCCCGGAGGTATGACCAATTCAGCTGTACTGATAAGGGACCAATTTGTAGAGCATGTACTGGAACCTGCCTTACGTAGAGAATTAAAACGCCTGGTTCGCATGCACCCAGATTACACCTTACTCAATGTCAGGACAGAAGCATTTAGATGGGAACAGGAGGGCCAGTCACCTAGTGTGAGAGAGAGAAGTCACTCCGTGCCATCATTTTGTGCAATCCAAGGTTCCCAGGACAAGGGTGGGATGGCTGTTGCAGCTAATGATAAGGCTCAAGATGATATGGCTCGGTTAAAAGACATGTTGAGAAAGCAGCAAGAACAAATTAACCAGCTCTCTCAGAATATGTTGCAGCTCAAAATATCCCTAGACAGCAACAGTTCACTCCAAATGCCCCTGTAGTGTGCAGACGCTGCCAGCAGCCAGGGCATATTGCTAGAAATTGTCCCCATCAGCGTGTTCAGCAAAACTCCAAGCCCTATGCCCCCAGGCTAGGTTCAGCCAATGCCCAGCAGCAGGCGGAAAACTAATGCCTTCTGGTCTGCAGAGCCATGACTCAGAAGGGTATGCTCCTGGCTCAGAGGATGACATCGCTGTCTCAACTGTTGTTAGGGTCCTGCCCAACTGTAACTGTTGGCCTGGGCGGTGTGGAGATTAATTGTTTATTCGAAACCGGCTCAATGGTAAGCACTATCACTCAGAGTTTCTTTGCCCAGCATTTTCAGGGAGGTCTCAACTCCTGTCATTGGATTGAACTCCATGCAGCAAATGGCATCGAAATACCTTATGTTGTTTACTTAGAGACTGATGTAGAAGTTTTGGACAAAGTGGTCCCTAGTCGGGGAATTCTGGTCGTTAAGGACCCCCCCACACATTTACCCCAGCCTAAGGTGGCAGGTATTCTAGGTATGAATGTGATCAAAGAATGCTACAATGAGCTCTTTCAAAAGCATGGTGTTGCCCTGTTTGACCTCCAGCAGTGTCATCAGGTAGAGACAAACACCCCTACAATTGGCATGGTCAGGGTAAGGGGGCGGAGACCGGTGTGCATTCCTGCTGGTACAGTGAAGATAGTTGCCACCACATGTCCCCAGGGTGGGTTTGGTGCCACTGGTGCCGGTCTTTTTGAGCCACTCACTGCTAAAAGCCATCTCCCTGCAGGTGTGCTAGTGTCTCCAGCCATGTTCACAGTAGTGAGAGGGACAGCCTATATTCCAGTGGTAAATGTAAGTGATACTGATGCTACCCTTCACCCCCGCACCCCCGTTGGTACGCTGAGCCCTGCTGAAATTGTGAGTTTACCAAAAGGAATCACTGAGATGTCTGTTCCCCCCATGACGCAGGTCACGGCTACCATATCCTCTCAGGTTGGCTCAGAGGCCCTCTTTGTAGACCCCATCTCAGCTGTAGACTTGTCAGTACTCCCTCCTGCAGATCAGGTCAAAGCCCTCTCATTATTGAGGCAGTATGAGACAGTGTTTGACACACATGATGGTGATTTGGGGTGCTCTGACCTAATTACCCATGAGATACCCCTCCTAGACGAGGTACCTGTCCGTCAGCGATATAGGAGAGTACCCCCCTCAGAGTATGAGGCAGTAAAGGCACATATTCGACAGTTGTTAGACAGCCATGTGATCCGAGAGAGTAGCAGCCCCTACGCCTCTCCAATCGTCATCGTTCGGAAGAAAGATGGCAGTATCCGCCTTTGGGTGGACTACTGGCAGCTGAATAGCAAGACGCGCCGGGATGCCTTCCCATCGCCGAGGATCGAGGAATCGCTTGATGCCGGACAGCCGGAAGCAGCAGCAACCTCTGGGGAGTTGGACTGAAGAGAGTGACAGGAGTTTCCAGGATCTCAGAGCAAAGCTGGTGAGTGCACCTGTCCTGGCTTACGCAAACGTTTCCCTTCCATTCATTTTGGAAATTGATGCAACTTATGGCGGTCTAGGAGCAGTTCTCTCGCAGGAGCAGGACGGAAAAGTGAGACCTGTAGCTTATGCCAGTCGTGGGTTGAAACTCACAGAAAGAAACATGTCCAACTACAGTTCCATGAAGCTTGAGTTATTGGCATTAAAGTGGGCCATGACAGAAAAATTCCAGGACTACCTGCAGAGCCAAAAATGCATTGTCTAGACTGATAATA
The DNA here is from genome assembly GCF_949606895.1 of Notothenia rossii. NCBI lineage: Eukaryota > Metazoa > Chordata > Actinopteri > Perciformes > Nototheniidae > Notothenia > Notothenia rossii. The sequence goes on from NC_136904.1 coordinate 20,524,677, forward strand.
ACCCCCTCAGCCACCTGAATACAGCAAAGTTAGGGGCTACTGAACAGTGCTGGGCCGCGGCGTTGGCAGACTTTGATTACACCCTTCGGTATAGGTCAGGCAGGGCCAACGTTAATGCTGATGCACTCTCAAGAAGGCACCCTGTGCTACCCCAGGAGGTCATAGAGCTGCCCCTATCAGGGACATTCATTCCCAAGGCCTTGCAGAAACCTTGCAGCTCAGAGGCCCATCATCTGTTAATCCAAGCTGCCATTTCTGCCCTTCCATCACATTCAGGCACTGAGTTGGCTGCTCTTCAGATGGCTGACCCAGTTATAGGGATGTTTTTACAGTACTGGGAAAGCCACAAGCGCCCAGACAGGGCAGACAGAGCAGCCCTCTCTCCCCAGGTCCTGGAGCTGTGTCGGCAATGGGAAAGATCACCCAGATGGATGGACTGCTGTATCGTCTTACCCAGAGGCCAGATGGAGGAGAGGACTTCTACCAACTACTCCTTCCAGGATGTCTGAAGAGTGAGGTTCTGCAGCAGCTACACCAGGGTCACTGCCACCAGGGGATGGAGAGGACAACGGATCTTGTACGACAAAGATGTTACTGGCCCCACATGCACAGAGACATCAAAGAGTGGTGCCAGCAGTGTGAGCGCTGTACACTTGCCAAGGTAACTCAACCACATACCAAAGCACCCATGGGCCACCTCCTGGCCTCCAAACCCAATCAGATATTGGCAATTGACTTTACTCTCCTTGAACCCTCGCAAGAGGGCAAAGAAAATGTCCTTGTAATGACTGACGTGTTTTCGAAGTTCAACCAGGCTGTAGCAACGAAGGACCAACGTGCCTCAACGGTAGCACATGTTCTGGTGACAGAGTGGTTTTACAAATTTGGAGTGCCCGCTCGTCTTCACTCTGACCAGGGTAGGAATTTTGAGAGTGCCCTTATTCAACAGCTATGTGAACTCTACGACATTCAGAAAACCCAGACTACACCATACCACCCCCAGGGTAACGGCCAGTGTGAGCGGTTCAACCGGACTCTCCTTGATTTACTCTGTACACTCCCAATTGAAAGGAAGCAGAATTGGTCTAGATACTTGCCTCAGGTTACGCTTGCATACAACACCACCATCCACCAATCTACTTTATTCTGGGAAGAGTTCCAGAACCTTCCCATGGAAGAGTTGAAATCTGGGTCCAGGAGCATCAAAAATGACTACAGGTGGCCTACGACGCAGCACGTTGGAGAATGGAGAAAGCTGCAAACTCTCGCAAGGAACGCCATGACTCTGGAGCTAATGCCAGCGACCTGCAGGAAAAACAGCTGGTCTACGTGAGAGACCACAACAGAAGAGGAAGAGTCAAAATCCAGGACCGGTTGAGCCCAGTCATCCATGTGGTGATCAAGGCCCCCAGTGCTGGGGGCTCCACATATTCCGTGACCCCCTTGGAAGATCCCCACAAAGTGAAACACCGCCATCGATGTATGATCAAACCTGTACCTTCTAATCTTTGCCCTCAAGGATCTGCAAGAGAGGACCCCAGTGACACCCCCCCCCCCCCCCCCCTTCTTTAGTCAGCTGGCCCTTCCATATAAGGACAACGCCGCAGCTGTAGTAGTTCAGCATCTCCCGCTACACTTTAAATGCCCACTCACCTAAATCAGCTGTGACTATTACGAGTGTTCTTGTTCCGGTCATCGTTGTCTGGCTGATAGACGTGTATTTCCCCTATACGAGGTATGTGAAGTTGCTGTTAAGACTTGTAACATTTAGTGTACCGCTAAATTGTTAACATGTGGCCTGTAAACGCCAGGCTTCTTGAAAGCCCCAGCAGAGACTGTGTAGAGCAGGAGTCGGCAACCCCTGGCACGCCTGCCAGCATTGGCAAGCGGGACCGTAACCAGTGGCACACTAGGAATAAGTGGAAAGTGTGCAAAATATTATTGCGGTGTGTTCCAGTGCGCGAAGTCGGCAAATACCCAGGAGAGTCCGGCGACGCAACAGTCGGTGTCGGCGTCGGCGACTTCTCAGGTGACTGGCCGGTGTTTCTGGGCCTTAATATCATAACATGTGTGCTCTGGAGATGGAGAATCACAGAACGGACGATCGTCCTTATATTAAATGTGTTTTGTTAAATTCTCCCCCCCCCCCCCCCCCCGTTGATAATTCTCGATTAAACAATTCTTTTTTTAAATGGCACTTCATATCAAAAAGGTTGCCGACCCCTGGTGTAGAGAATCACCGTTGCGGAGGTGTCCAGTGAGGTGATATTTGAGTGGGTGCGTTTGCATCAGAGGTAGGAGATTAATTGTATGTACATTGAAGGACATTCATATAAGTCTTTATACCATTTCTAAACTCCTTTCTCCATTTATTTTAGGATTAGTTTGCTACCGTTTTGCCTTTCCTTGTCTTGATCTTAGGTATTAGCTGTATTTTACCATGCCTACAGGCTATTTGTTGCCTAAGTATTGATTTTCCTGCCTTCTATGTTTTGCTTTTTGACTAGTTTGTTGTATTGTGTACAAACTAGTGATGTCAATCTTTAAAGCTACAGCACCCTCCTTGTAACGACCCACCCTGTCCCACAAGGTCTAGTGCTTATACTTCTTCAGTGACGATCCTGGCCATACTGTGGAGTGTAGCATGTGGTTTGCTGGGCACTTTTTGCATGCAGATGGGTGATTTGCAGTGAGTGTGAATTTAATACAGCTACACGTGGTGATATTGTGGTTTTGGGGAAACCCTCAGCAGTTGGCCAGAAGAATCACTTTTTAACTATTTAACTACTATGTGTGATATTGCAATTATTCTTTATTCTCTCCTTGTCAGAGCCTCAAATCGTGGGACTTAGGTGTGTCGACTGGGAAAGTTGGATAAGTTTTAATATGCATTTTCTAATACTGAATTTTTACCTGATTATTTAAATAATAGACTTTTGTAAACATTTGAACTTGAGGCCGCGTCCCTGTCCATCCTTTTATTCTTATCTGCATGACTTGTCCTCAGGGCTCGTATCCTAACCCCCTTTTATTATCGCAGCCCCCTCCCCGGTGGGGCAGGTCACACATGCATGCAGTTGTAGTGTGCAAGTGAAAAATCTTCGGTTTACCTAAACGTGATGAGATTTAAGCGGTGAGCCCAGATTAATGAAACACCCCTCCAAAGTCGCAGATGCATTATTCTGCTAAGCAGCATAGGAGATGCAAAATAAGGCAAAAAATGCTTTTTGGTGAGGGTGACTTAAAGAAAAAAAAGAACCAGAATTTATATGAAAAACATGATTTAGCAAAAATACCTGTATGAGTATAAAGGCAAAGATTCAGGTTTGCGTGTGACCACCAGATGGTGCCCCACACCAACAAATGAAAAAGAGACCCTAATCACCTCTCTTTTCTTTTTTTTACACTAAAAGCACATGTAAGCTATATTGCATATCAAAATGTCATAATCGTGTTGAGTATTACTATTACTTTAATGTATTTTATTAATATTGTCATTACCATTATTGTGGCATTTTTAGTATTTTGCTATTCGGCTAAAACAGTAATGCAGAAGGATATCATATGACATATCCTTAAAATCTCATAAAATATAAATATGTTTCAGAAATGATTCCGAAATGTAATGCATGCTTCTGTGGAAGGATGTGGTTGTCTGGGGGATAACAATTATTATGAATTATTGATAGATTCCTACATTGAGAAGAGGAGCTTGTTGGGGGGTGGGAGGTATTCACTCCTACTCATTTGGTTTCCATAGCACCGCCCTAGTGAGAGCTGCAGCTTTCATATATTGGGTTAACTGTACTTGTTCTAAATACGTTTTATTAATAAAATCCGAATGATAAAATGAAATCGAAATAACTAAAGGCCTTTCACATACCTCAAATCAACTAAGATGCAACATAAAGCAAAAATAAAAATGAACTATAAAACATGTCTTCTCTCTTTCCTATATTGTTTTATTAAATGACTAATACAGTAAGTTATATGTATGCATTAGCAATATTGTCTCTTTGGCCTGCATGTGTTCTGAGCAGCTGGCCAGATGTTGCACGCGGAGCTGCTGTAGCTGAGCACGACGTCAGATGAACCTGCGCGCACCACAGGAGCCACGATACTGCCTCACTCCCTCTTTGATTTATTGAAGCTACTCCAAACACCCACTTCTGCTTTCTTTGAGTCTTTTTAATTTGTCTACGCATTCTCTCTCTCTTTTAAAAAAAATTCCGGACAAATCCATAACTGATCTACGACGCCGACTATTAATTTCTCTCATTTTTTTCTCGTGATGGCACTTCGCGCGGCTACTGTACGCCAGACAGGAGAGGAGCTGGTGGTGGAGGAAGGCGCATGGCTTGTTTAATTCCTCCTGTTTTTTCGCATTTACGGTTTCATTGTTAAAAAATAAACTCGTAATTTTGGATCGTCGCCTCCCTGGACTCACGCTCATCACAACTTCGTTTGTTGTTTTCCTCGTAGCCGCTGCAGCCGGCCATCCTGCGCCTTAACATGAAGATTAAGCAGTAAAATAATATTTAAAAGAAAAAGGCCTAGACAAAGAAACTGGATATGGAGTCAGTAAAGATGAGAGCCACGGCGGGGGTGAAGGAATTTGCAGGGAAGACCCTGGGTCATATGCACAGGTAAGGGCGGGCATTTTTTCATCTCAGTGGGCGCCTTTCATTTTCCTTGCGTTTAAGAGAGATTGTTTGCATGCTTGATTTCATCCTAACACGAGTCAAGGTGGTGTGTAGATCTGCAGGTCACCCAAAACTGTTTTACAACTTATAGGGATGTCTAGTCACGCCTCTGCAAGTGAGAACAAAATTATGCAACCAAATGTGTGTGCGCGCGCGTACGTCTGTGCACGTTCGTGTGCATGTGAATGGTGATGGCAGGGGGTTTGGGTGAACATAGATGGCACAGCGTAAATGAAAACGTGCACGCAGTCAGTGTGTCCTGGTGAAGGGCCTTTATCTATTAGCAGGTTAAACAGGACAAACGGCACGTCCAGTCGTGTATTTCATGTAGGCTAATGGTAAACCCTGTTGCCGGATCTCATATCAATATTAAAAACCCATCACATATTTACATCGACAGGATTTATCTGGTGTTTCCAGCTGTTGCATCTGCACTATATTTAGAGGATTCCCATGTGTCCTTCAAGCATTTCAGGGGCCTCTCTGTACTATATTATATTCCTTACAGTCTGGAGCAGGCCATCATTCATTAATGATTTTCACTCTTGTTTGGATTCAATGATCCCTCAGATAAACGCATTTCTTCTACACGTATTTTCATTAGGCCTTTTTTTTATTGCAATTCATAGATCAATTGCATTTTGCAAGCATTTTAGCGAGAATGTTTTACCCTGTATATTGGCACTTTTTATTTGTATCCGTTTGCAAAAAACGGTTGTATGATTTTGCATCTAGTAAATTTTGCCTACTGTGAGGCCAAAAAAGGCGACTGTCGTAGATTGAAAAAGGGGGATTTAGAGGGATGCCCACAGTATGCAAGCTGGCTGCTGTTCGGTCTCGTGAATGCTAATGAGTGAAAGTGAGAGGATGCTGCAATGCGGTAGGCCTACAGATATGTTCGCCCGGTACAGGCTAAGTTTGTTCGTTTTTTCCCTTTATTTAAATAGAACAACGTATTTTCCTTGAAGTCGTTGGGTGTTTTTGAGTCATCTGCCCTGAACCTTACAGATGAGGCTCCTTATGAAATACAGAAGGCCTCTCTCCACCAGGCTTATTTATTATGGTGAATGGAAAAACTGCCTTCTGCCTTTTCTTGACTGACAAAGATAAATCTCAGATAGACACACACAACACCCAATCACGTCCATAATGAAATATTCATACAAAATGGAAATAAAAAAGGGCCCTCTTTGAAAAACAAAAAAACAGTTTTACATGTTTGGGTTGCATCATGTCATATGATGAAAATATATCAGGGGAACTTCTAGACTGTCCTCACCTGGCTGTTGCAGGTTGATGGAGAGGAAACAGAAAACTGGGGAGGTGATCGAGCTGACAGAGGACGGCCGGCCCCGGGAGGCCGCGGAGAAGAAACCCCCGCTGTGTGACTGCAACTGCTGCGGTCTGCCCCGCCGATACATCATCGCCATCATGAGCGGCCTGGGCTTCTGCATCTCCTTCGGTATCCGGTGTAACCTGGGCGTGGCTATAGTGGGCATGGTCAACAACAGCACCATCCACGAGAACGGCAAGATCATCATCACAGAGGTGGGGCATCGGTAGCCTGACGTTAAAGCAACGTAGAGTGCCTCAAAACACCTGACTCTTATTTTATCAAGAAAGAAAACCAAAACGATTTCCTCCACACATGAGATAAACAATATGTAAGGCCTATTGTTTTATTATCAATAAAACAATGCACTTAAATGGTCCCCCAATATTCATGGCTGATCTTTCAAAATATAAGATTTGTGCGTAAGAAAACATTAAATACGCCTAAGATTTGATAACATGTTGGGCATGTTTTAAAATCTCGTCAGTGCGTCGGAGCTGATAATATTTTATGTTTCAGTCTTTGATTAGGCCTAATATGATTACATTTATAAAGAAAGAAATGCATTTATGTATCCTGTGTGAAACCCCCTAATAATCTATGTAAATAATTGACGTTATTTCTATTACAAATGTTTATTGCAGAGTATTTTTTGCATATAGCAAACAAGTTAAGACTTATAGCTTACATCTTTAAAAAAAAAAAAAAAAAACAGGTCCAAATGGGTTAATTCACCACAGCCTATAGGCTATATTACAATAAATATGTATTCAGGTTTATTGGATGCATTGAAATGTTTTCTTTGTGTTTAGGCCAAATATTAACCAATAAAGATATTATTATAGGCTATTCATCCAACACCCAGATATTTAGTTTCCCCCACCTTCGAGTTCTTCATTGACAGTGCAGAACACGTGCATGAACGTGCACAGATCAATGTCATCTGATCGAAATAAACCATTGCAGACCTTTTAATAAACAGGCCTGGCTAAAGATCAATACATTTATATAATACAGATTTTTCGTTTAATCTTAAATGCAAACAACAGTAGGCCTACACCAGAGGTCATTTAACAATATTCAACGTCAACGTTGCATAGTTTTCACTGGTTTTGTATTTCTGTTGTCTCAGAAAGCCAAGTTCAACTGGGATCCGGAGACGGTGGGTCTGATTCACGGATCTTTTTTCTGGGGCTACATCGTTACACAAATCCCGGGAGGATGGATATCCTCCAGGCTGGCTGCAAACAGGTAGGTGGCATACCCCATGAATTACCATAAATACAACACCGAGACAATCATTTGTCAGATTATAAAAAATATTCACTACCATTTTTAGCCAATTAAGCCAAATGACTGAGATACCTCTTCCTTTCTGACACTCATTCTTTATTTATTTAAAAAATAATATGAACACATTTTACACTTTGGAACGGAATTATTGCAGAACATAAGATAACAGCCAAGGCCAGACAGAAAAAATGGCGGCGGTCTTGAATTGGATGACGAATTTACAGGCTTGGTTTGATACAGGCAGCAGACAGTCAACTGCTCTGAAGTGACGCAGAGCTGCAGGGGGGTGGGGGCTGTCAGGCTCTCTGCCACCTGTTAATGAGCTCCCTGGAGGGGGACCAGACCCGGTCCTGTCGCCAAAGGCTTTAATTCACATGTGCCAATGAGTCATCATTTTTCTTTTACCAAGCTTAAATATGACGGTTCACGTTGAGGCTACATAGGCTACAATTTTCTCATTTAATAATTATTGGTAACAAAACCATAAACGCAAAAAATTGTTCCGGTTATTTTTCTTGGGCAGACTAATCGTAAAAAAGGCACATAGCCTATTATTTAAAAATGTATTATTATTTAAAAAGGGCAGCCAAACTAGCCAGTTATTATTAGCTGAACCCCCTTCCTTTATAGGCATTATATATCACCCTATGTTTAATTATCTGCGCCCCGGTTGTCCTCATCTTGTTGATTGACACGAGAATGTAGTTGAATCCATTGGTCTCGTGCCCAACAGTACTCTCAACCGGATTAGGGTTTGCCCCCCTGCAGATGAGAGGGGCGGGAGAACGTGACAGAAATGGGAAATAGCTCCCTTCGTGCGACCTCACTTGCTCAGCTGCTCCCTCGCGACACCAAAGGAAGAACAAATGATCGCGTCCTTCTTAAAAAAAAAACATACTTTTATTTGCCTTAAAGTTTTTTTTAAGGCACACACAGCCTTGATTTGTCAGATAATAATAAAAAAAAAGTGATAAAATGCAAATAATGTAAAAAAAAAAAAAAAAAAGGTTGCTAGGCGACACATGCGTTTCCTATCATGGGCCTGGAACTCCCTAAAAACATTTTCCTGGATGGGCGTGGTTTTTCAGGACATGGGTCAAATCTAACCGCTATAATACTTTCATTAATCATAACTTCTTTGTTTGACATTCGATTGCATTAAGGCTTTATGATATCTTTCACAGTAGACATTTGAACATACACAATTGCTAATCACCACTTTCATTGAATTTTGGATGATTTAGTCAACTTTGTAACACCCACGCACACACGCACGCACGCACGCACGCACGCATGCACACACACACACACACACACACACACACACACACACACACACACACACACACACACACACACACACACACACACACACACACATAGCCTACTCTAAATGTGTGTGTCCCCCCCTCATGTGCCCAATCCCCCCATGTGAATCACACCTGGCACGCACACACACACACACAACAATTTGACACATGTCAGAATCAGAATCAGAATACCTTTATTAGTCCCACAGAGGGGAAATTTGCAGCGTTACAGCAGGAAAGAGCCACAGACAGCTTAGTGTTGTATATCTTACATGCGTTAAAAAAGTACTAAGTTATAGTATAATAAACAATATGCTAAAAAAGTACCAAGTTATAAATAATAAACAATATGCTAAAAAAAAAGATGAAAAAGTTACATAATTGTCCCGCTCTTATGTGCTCATCCCCCCACATGGATCACACCTGGCACACGCAATACATGTTCAGTGTCTATTCTTTGTATATTTACTGCAGTTTTTCATGTATACCAGTAGTCTGATACAATATTTACAGTTTGAAAGGGTGTTAAATAAAATGTGGTGATGATTAATCGTTTTTGTGTTAATGTAATATCAGTTCAAACAGAACCGGTCGAAATTTGACCGCGATCACCAAAGTAAGGGGGGGGAAACCGAAGACAATAGAAGGGTTAAGCTCCGTGACCATATCTGAAAGCAGGTTGTCTAAGAGGCAAAGCATTGGCTTGTTTTATTTATAAAGCTTGAAAGAATAGACAAATAAGCCTGATAGGTAATTATACACAAATAATATCCATGTGTTTATTTGATGCATGGCAATTAGGCTAGCTGTGAAGGCATACAGAAAATAGGCCGAGTATTCCTTTTTCTTCTGTAATTTGTATATTTAGTCTCACAGTATATGGACATGTTCTGCCTTCTGAGTGCCTTTTGGGCTGGGCATCTATTGATGCAAGATTGATATCAGAATATAGACCCCCATCTGAGTAGAATTTTTGTTTTTGGACATCTACATTTCAGTGTATTTCAGCAAAATGTAATTGTAGGCCTAATAAGCACACAAAGGCCTTGAAATCTCTGCTTTCGGCTAACTAGGGTTAACCATTTCTGTGGGTTAAATACTGCCGGCTATAGCCTACTGTGTCAAACATGTAAGTTAACCCGGAATTAAGGTATCTTTAGGTTTAAAAATAAAAGTATTTTCCTGATCCAAATGCTTTCCACTTACCGAATTACACAATCAAATGTCTGCTTTTGTTTGACCTTGATTGAAGTACATTCTGATGCGTACTAAGGGCTCTTTTATGGTGATCTGATATATATTTTAATTCAGTTGCTACAGTTTTTAAGATGCCATTTATGCGTGCTGGCATGGCGCTCCTGATCTCTAGCAAGCAAGGCCATTCTTGGCTTTGGTACAAGGCAGATGATATAGTTATCTTTTATATTTACCTTTAAAAATAAAAAAAGGTATTTTTCATCTAATGTGATATTTCAATGCTCTTCTTTTTGTCAACATGGCACATTGCTGGAATAAGCTGCTTTATATCAAATGCTGTACTTAAAATATATGTCAAATGCTGTACTTAAAATATATGTAATCATTTTCAGGGTATTTGGTGCAGCCATTGTGCTTACCTCGATTCTCAACATGTTAATTCCCTCGGCTGCTCGAGTCCACTATGGGTGTGTCATCTTTGTGAGGATATTACAAGGGCTGGTGGAGGTAAGAGCAACATCTAAAGGTTTATTACAACATTTGAAACAACAACATCTTTCTTCTATTTATTAAAATATGTTGATTTATTGTATCCACGTAAAGAAAACAGCACTTTTCTCGTTATCAATAAATCATGAAAGCTACATAATGTGATGTTATCCATAGGTGAGATGTTGCACTAATACACTATACAAAGGGGCTACCTGCAGATCTTACACCATGAGAAATCAAGTGAAAGGCTGTAGCATGCACAGGATATTCATCCAGAGGAAATGTGAGACCAACTGTATTGATCCAGTCCACAACAGCTGAGTGTTTGTGGGATTGTCTAGCCTTCTATTTTGCTGTCACACTTGTATCCTGGAAACACAACAGCAAAGTGCTGGTTTACAGAGAAATGCAAAGGGAAAATGCTAAAAGGCAAAATTACACTAATCCTCTAGCTTTGTAGTGAAAAATGAGACCCAAACATTTGCCTGGTGTGTAGTTAATGTTCTTAAAATGTGTCTGTTATTGTGCAAAATGCAGAAAGCTGACACTACAGTTATTATGCAAATATGACAGACATAATAAAATGTATAGATGGAGTTTTTGTTGGGCATCATCAAGGACACAGGGAATGTCTAGCTGAGGGCTTTTCATTTTATTCCAGTGGTTGTGGACCCATCATGTAAAACTCTTGATAGTAAATAATTCCTTCATCAGTAGCACATCCTGTTTGAAGGCTAAGTGACAGATTTGTAAAAAATAAAATAATCTAATATCGCATTCACTGCTCTCCTAATATTCTTTTTTTACATCAGCACAGTTTGTTCAAATTAGTGGCTAATGAACATGTAATAGCTGCAGGCCTGCCTTGCTCCATGAACAGCTAATCAGGTCCTCTTTGCTCATGGCACCCTAGCAATTTGTTCATGTTAATTACAAAGGTGAAATGTTCATTTTTGTCAGTTATTATATCAGACACCTGTTTGTTCATGTTCATATCTTAAAGGGTATTCCCTCATAGATTGTCCCTACACCTTAAACTCAAATGCAGAAACTCTTCTTGAATGTTCACCACTAAAATGCCATTATAGTGTTTGGAAATGATCTGTAAAGTGATTCCTATTCATGAAGGGAATAAAAAATCATTTTCTTTACGAAAACACTACTGTCTACAATTTATTAATTGTGCAAACCTGAATAATTATTTTTAACCAAAAGCCAAAATGCCAAAATGGAGAGTTGACCAATGTCTTTAAATACTGTACATGCATTGGAAAACGGACTTTGTTATACAGAGTGCCTAACATAATAAGGAAAAGAACACATAGTTTAGCCTGCTTCTATTTTTATGTTATGTTTCTTAACCATTGATAAACACAGACTGTTGCTGTGTGGTGTGTTTAGGGAGTGAGCTACCCAGCATGTCATGGCATCTGGAGTAAGTGGGCTCCTCCGCTGGAAAGGAGTCGTCTGGCCACCCTCTCATTCTGTGGTAAATAGTTATTTGTTGACATATCCTATTGGCAATTATCAAATTGTGTAAAAATAGAAGTGTGACTGACTCCCTTGTCTCTCTCTCTGCCAGGCTCATACGCCGGTGCTGTGATAGCGATGCCTCTTGCTGGAGTCCTGGTTCAGTACTCAGGCTGGTACTCTGTGTTCTACATATATGGTAAGATTGATTGATGATAGGTGTGATACGTGTGTGTGTTTGTGTGTATCGTTGCATAAGTGAATATGGTGAAAAAAAGGTATTTATGGCCTATGTGGAAACATTTGTGGCTGAAGTGTTTTAGGCTTGAGAGTTTGACACTCAAACAGTCCAGTGAAAGTGAAACGGATTTATCCAGGCAGACAATGTATTGATTTTCTCCCCCACAATGTTTTGGTGTGTCAATAAATAACCCCCCATGTTTCTCTCTGGACTGGATGCAGTTAGTTTACGTGTCTCTCAGGCATGTTGGAAAGATCAGACTGACTAACATTTTCTGGGTGTGTCGCTGAGGTCAGAATCAGCTGCAGTACATTATTTAAAGTTCTGACATGTTATCTGTTTGCGACATACAGGATGCTTCGGCATGTTCTGGTATATTTTCTGGGTCCTTGTGTCTTATGAAAGCCCTGCTGTTCATCCAACTATCACGGATGAGGAACGCTGCTACATTGAGGAGAGCATTGGAGAGGGCAACAAGCTAGCGGGTCCCGCTGAGGTAACAACCTACATTTAAGGAATACCAAGAATTTATTCCACCTAACAATATTTATTTTCAACTATATGTGTTGTAAAGGGCACAAGAAGTACCAACAAAATACCATCTAGAGTTTGAATACATCACCTTTAGCTTGTTGTCAGATACAATTAATCATGTATATTTATTTGTAAAATGTAATCTTTGTTATAATCTTTTCCAGAAATACAAGACCCCCTGGAAGAAGTTCTTCACCTCCATGCCCGTCTATGCAATCATCGTGGCTAACTTCTGCAGGAGCTGGACCTTTTACCTGCTGCTGATCAGCCAGCCTGCATACTTTGAGGAAGTGTTTGGCTTTGAGATAAGCAAGGTGAGCTTAAAGTACAAGTCAGTGGACAAATGCTAAACACGGAGCAGGGACTGTGAGTGAGTGATACAGGATCGTTTCAAATCCATGTGACAAAACAATGACACAACACCAGTGCCAGACGATTCAGAGCTGAGCATGTGACACTTTGCTGTTGGAATGATTTATCATCAAAATCAATGTCAGTATAACTGGTGGCCTGTGATCCTCTCTTATGTACAGATACATTACATAACAACACCGCTTCACAAGAGATAGGCATACAATTGTTAGAGTGACTGCTATCACAAAGTATTCTACACCAAGGTTTTTTCTGTAAATTGCGTGGTTTGCCTTTAATAGGAAAATAAATATAAACAGCCAAATAATATTGATTCTTATTTAATAAACCCAATGTTACTGTTTCAAAGGGTGTAAATAGACTATGTGCAATGCGTGGAATAGCACATGTTTGGTTTAATATGTGGTTTCATATCTTTATAGACTAAAAGAGCAATAAACACTGTTTTGGGGAATAATAAAAGTGTTTTGAGTTTTCACTCTCAAAGATTATGCCAGTCTCAACCTATTGACCAAATATTGAACTTCACTTCCCCCTTTTTGAGTGCCCTCAAAAATTCAGTCACTCTAACAAGAAAATGTTGTGTCCATGGCAACATTCCCACAATGCAATTTGCCGGATTTTATAGATGTAAAAAAAACAGACAGGTCCTTCTCAGTGATGACACTAAATGATGAAACATTTCCGTGGTATTTCTGCCGCCGTGCTGCAGCTGAACTGGTTTATTTCCTGCTTGTGGTTGTAGGTCGGCGCTGTGTCTGCCCTGCCCCATTTAGTGATGACCATCATTGTGCCTCTCGGCGGCCTGCTGGCCGACCACCTACGTGCCAAGAACATCATGTCGACTACCAATGTCAGGAAAATAATGAACTGTGGAGGTGAGAAGTCTGAACCAAGGATGAAATACCATTTGTCCACACCTCTCTCTGCACAGTACAGGGTGTTACTTTCATAGTGTTGGATCCATACTGCTCTTTCTTTTGGATGCTTTTCACTGCCAAAGAGATTGTTGTTTTTATTTTTGTATCTGCTCAATACTTAGTCGACTCAATGATTGTGACTGTGCATTGATTTCATATCTGTCACCTACGTAATTGAGTGCAGGCCATGCATCGTGCTTAATTCAATTGGCACTGTGATGTCCAACAGCCTGTGGGCTTTTTGTGTGTGTGTGTGTGTGTGTGTGTGTGTGTGTGTGTGTGTGTGTGTGTGTGTGTGTGTGTGTGTGTGTGTGTGTGTGTGTGTGTGTGTGTGTGTGTGTGTGTGTGTGTGTGTGTGTGTGTGTGTGTGTGTGTGTGTGTGTGTGTGTGTGTGTGTGTGTGTGTGTGTGTGTGTGTGTGCCCTGCTGTATGTCTCTGTTAGGATTTGGCATGGAGGCCACATTTCTGCTGGTGGTAGGATATTCCCACAGCAAAGGGGTGGCCATCTCCTTCCTGGTGCTGGCAGTGGGATTCAGTGGATTTGCTATATCGGGTTAGTAAAAGAAACACAATCTCTGTTCAATTTCAGTCTTATGTATCATGTGATCACTGATGATGATTCATTTGACTGGATGTAATTTGTTATTGCCTTGTATGGTTTTCACAAAAGAAGGGTCTAAATAAGACAAATTAGCCACATTTGATATGTAGCCTCTCACTAAAAGAACGGTTGGTGTTATTGTACTGTTTCCTTTCATGCTTTGTAAAGAAAGTGAACAAGGACATTCAGAAGTGTTGATCAAATAATTGTTATTAGTTATTTGCCTTAATACATCCTGTATGTCTCCTGGCTGTAGCCTCATATTTACCACACAAATAATAATAATTACAGTAGTTTAAATCTTCTCATCTAACTTTTTGCAAGAAATAACAAGCATATTTCCCAAAATGAATTAATTACATTTAATTAAGTCTAAACTATCAGTACATTTCTGCCAATATTCCTGATCTAGTTTCAAGAGCAAACTGAGAGCATGTAGAAGTTGAGCATGTCGTTAATTGATGGTAGGATTGAAGGTTGTTTATTTATTTTATTTCTAGGATGGTTGACATGCATCTATGAGCGTGGGGATTATAAATGATTAAAACAAACATTCTTGAAATGTATGTGAATCTACATATAATTGTGTTTGTGTCACATATTTGAAAGTCATTTGTAAATATAATGTTGCAGAAGCAAGTACTATTGAGTGTTCTCTTCCAAATGCTATTTGCAACACTTAAATAACACTAGTATTGAGGCTTATCAATGTGAGCTTATGGTAACAGACTTCCTTAAAACCTCATATTTCGGATATTGTTTGTAGCATATTTTAACTGGTAAAATGAACCATTTGAGCTTTTTTTACTCTTTCATTCAACAGACCTTTTCACGTTTCACGCTCAGGTCTGTGACTCTGTGGAAAATCAGTTTCTTGCCGGTTGTTCCCGAGCCTTTTCCTAGACTGTTTAATAATTCAGTGTTAGCTATCTCGGGGGACTTGCCAGCAGGCAGGGTGAGGCAGATCTCGAGGACACTTACTCATGCAGGCAGTCAGAGTGGGGGAGGAGGAGGATGTGTGGCAAGTTGCTGCCTATTTCTGCAACAAGATGGTCCCCATTTGTTCTACTTTCATCTATATCGTCGTCCTGCTTCTGTTGCTTTTATAACTTGACACATACTGTCACAGTGTTTGCCTCAATTTGTGTTTGTCTGGCCTCGTCACAATTGAAGAAAGGGTCAAATGTACATCAATATTCTAATTTAATGTTTTTTTGCTCCATCAGGCTTTAATGTCAATCACCTGGACATTGCTCCACGCTATGCCAGTATCCTAATGGGCATCTCTAACGGTGTGGGCACCCTGTCTGGGATGGTGTGCCCTTTGATCGTTGGTACTATGACAAAGAACAAGGTAAGGACTTCTTCATTCAGGCGCACGACATGGCAGTGATAAAGACCCTCTCATTTTATTTGGGCCATCAAGTCTTCAAATCCCAGATAAGTCGGTACCACCTTAATTCAACTTTTTTTTTAACATTATAAGCAGTATACTGTATACAGTGAACATTTAGTTAATGGTTTTCAAACAGTTTTGTTCTCTATATCTTAATACACCCCGTTAAGACAGTATTATAGATCCATCTCAAAGCCGACAGAAGGACGGGACTCTGATAAATGTGTCAGCTACTTTAGCACCATGGATAGCGCCTGGGTTTTTTCAATAGGCCTTTCGGCAGCTGATAGTTGATAGTCATGGACTATAGATTTCAACTTGCAGAGACTTCAGTCAGATAAAGTTAAATTAATTGGGCAGAAAAGTATTTGTTGGGACCTTTTCAGCTATGAATTAAGGGGGCTAGTGAGAACTTGCAGCAGCAGGATGCTACACAGTATGTTGGGCGGTAATGAGGTCACCCAATGTGTTTTTAAACACCAAAAAGTTTCAATGTCTCTGGCACTGAGGAAAAATACTTATTAATTGTATTTATTTATCGGACAAGTTTTTCCTTGTTCGATGTGAGGGTCCAAGGACAGAGGGTGTCGTATTCATAATCTGTACAAACCGTAAAGTCCACTGAGACAAATGTAAAATGTGTGATATTGGGCTATATAAATACACTTTGATTGATTCAATGATTTATTGTTGGTTTTAGTTATATTTTGCCGCAATACAATAAATACAAACAATGTCCAGACTTTTCTTGACAGGGGTCAAAACCTACATTTTGTTTCCTTTCTCTCTTCAGTCTCGAGAGGAGTGGCAGTCTGTGTTCCTGATCGCCTCCATGGTGCATTATGGGGGAGTTATCTTCTATGGGATATTTGCGTCGGGAGAAAAGCAGCCGTGGGCCGACCCAGAACTCACCAGCGAGGAGAAGTGTGGCTTCATAGAAGAGGACGAGCTGGCAGAAGAGACGGGCGACATCACTCAGAGTTACGGTGCCTTCGGAGGTCCGCCTAAGTCGTACGGTGCCACCACGCAGGTGAACGGAGGCTGGGCTTCAGGCTGGGAGAAGACGGAGGAGTACGTCCAGGAAGAAGCTCAGGCAGGAGGCTACGGATACAGGAAGGATGAGGGACACTCCTAGACCAAACATAGATCCACTGACACATGAGTAGACTTATTTTCCTGAGTGTCCATCAGTTTAGTCATCAAAAAATATCAACAAAGGAAAAAAAACTACAATCCATTGTTGTATTGTTTGCACAAATTAAAAAAAAATCACAATAGGTATCAATTTAATGTAAAAATAACTAAATTGTGTAAAAAATTCTAAAGATATTTGATTAATAGAAATGTAACACATATGAAATTGGCAGTCTGTAAACGTATTATTATGCATATTGATAAAAGGTATATCTATTTGGAGTGCAATTGTGTGTACGTGTGAACAATCTTATCCCATCCGCCGAGGCTGTCCTCAGTGAAGCCTGTAGGGAAACATAGAAGCTGCTCATCAGAACCAAACCCTTATCTATCAAATTACAATACAACGTCCTAAAAGCCAGCCATTACAGTGTATAGATGTGTCACTGCACAGCGTCGTAAACAGAAACTAGACACTCTGTTGATGTAGATTGTACTGTATCTCTCCTGGATGCACTCAGAGTAGTGTGTCCTTTTTATGCACAATATGATGATTTTTGTTTTCTTATCACCGGCTTCTGTGTATGTAAATGTCCTTGACATGTAAGTGAACTAGTGTTGAGATTTGAGTGGCATCATGATGACCGTGTGGTTACACTTGCATATAAGGTAAATGAAAAAAGTGTCTGTCCAATGTGTGCTACATGTGATCCATTTTGTACCTGCGCAGTTTAGTGTTTGATTTTAGCAACTTCAACCCGACACATCTCAGCAGTGTAGTGCAAGAGTAAAGCTATCCTCATAACTATACTCACCTTAACGTCAGAAAAGTCTAGTCGTACCAATGCTGAAAGGAATGTCCTAAATAAAAAATATATGAGAGAGAGATAACTAGAAGACAGAACATATTTATAAGAGTTTTTAGATTACATTTAGACTAAGAGATTAATAGTCATACACAGCCTTAGTGAAGGGTTTGTGCAATGTAATGATTTTGGGAAAGTAAAGAAAATCCAAAATCAGAATGAGAGTCTTACTATATGAGAGGAGCAAACCCTTATAATGTAAATGAGAATAGGAAACATATATTATTTATATAAATGTGAAATATATGATAAAATGGATAAGAGAGATTTTAATGTTTAAGTATTTCTCTACCTAAAAGTTAAACAATCAAAACTGTTTTAACTCTACCAGAAATGTAATGTCCATATGAAATGTTTCATGGTCTTTAAAACTAAAGGTAAACTAGTTTAAAATATCAAATGACATACAAGTTGAGGTGAACAATCCTAAACAAAGTATTTGAATGTTTACATAAATCTATACTTTGCTTAACGTTTACCAAAACAGGAGATTTCTTTTATAGCTAAATACAGCAGGAGTCACAAATGAGTGCAATTTGGACAAACTGCCATTCTTCAATTTCCATTACAGCATGGGTGTGAGACGAGACATGTTATGATATATAATGTACTGTAATGATGTTTCTTCATGGTAGTGTGGTAATGAAAAGTGTTTGAGGCTCCTGAAAAGGAAGAACAAGCTGACACCAAATCTGTTTCTCAGTCTGCACTTACACTGACCAGGTCTGAAGGGGGCCAATTTATTTTTGATGTAACACTTGTCTGTGGGGACCATAAGTCAGCACTTCACAATATAGATGTGTGTGGATGTGAATTTATGCATGGAACAACGTGACATTTGTAGTTTGTCTTTTCTTTCTTTCAAACGTATTTGTCTTTGTCTCAGAAACTGTTACTGATGCTTCAATTTCTTTGCACAATCAACCAAAGGGGAATAGCAGAGCTGGGTTTTAGCTGGAAGTTTTTTTTAAGGGGGTACAGACCATCAGCGTCGAGGTTCCAGCGTGTGGACCATAAGTGTGCAGGTGGCACAACAACATTACTCAGTGTACAAAGCAATAAATCCATAGTAACAGTTCTGGTCAAAACATCATGAACAGTCATTATGTAATCGTTTTTTATGCATTTGTTTGAGTCGTGTTTTTTGTGATTTGTTACACTTGTAAAGAAAAAAACGTAATGTAAAAAATATACTAATAGAGTCCAACACAAACGTCTTTGACATCAAGGAATTTCAAAGAGTTTGTGACGGGGCTGCTCACCAGATGAGAATGATAAAAAGAGCTCTGTCCAAGAGGCAGACGCTCTTCTTCATGTTTTTGTTATTGTTTTGGCGTGGTCCATTGTGTCCTGTAGTTTCCTCTCTCTCTCTCTCTCTCTCTCTCTCTCTCTCTCTCTCTCTCTCTCTCTCTCTCTCTCTCTCTCTCTCTCCCTCCTCACTTTTAAGTTTGATGAATGTTCTCCAATTAGTGTCTGGACCCCCCTACTTAACCACACGTACCTCCACCCTGAGTTCATTGTCAGAATAGTCATCGACATTAAGGATGAAACCTAAACAGGTGATTCCACATTTTCAACAATGAAGATTGTGCAACCTGAAGTAGTTAAACGTTTCCTGTTTTGTGCCTCTGAAGTTACAGTGTGATTCTATGGCTTCTGTTGCTGTGTAAATGGAGAGGTTTGTTGGTGTCCAAATGAAATACTCAATATCCTTTTTTGATAAAAAAGCAAGCAAATCTGTGTGTCCTGAGTATTTGTGTTGATACCAAAGACAAGTAAAGTAAAATGATTTGTTCAATGGTCACTCTCTTTCAGCTCTGTGTTTGGTCTCTTTCCTAATTCCTAAAGGGAAAAACAGTATGTCTTGTATGGTGCTTAATGCTACACTATGATCACTGTCATTGGACACAAAATCTACAGTCATCGAATGAGCGAGGGCAAAAAAAAAAAATACATTTATTTCTATTCTGTTTTGTGTCTTTAAGCTTGACAATAAAACATAATGCTTCATTTACCAGTACAAACCCACCATAAAGAAAATTAGTTTTAACTGAGCAGTTTGAAAGTTACAGTATCATTCATGTCTTCCCAAAATGTTACATTGGTGTACAAATTGTAAGAATGTGTCAATAATGGCCAAAAGGGTTTTGTTAGGTCACAGTGACCTTTGACCTTTGTCGAGCAAATTCAAATCAGTTCATCCCTTAGTCCACTCGGAAATTAGTGTCAAACTTGAAAACATTTCTGCAGCCCTTCCTGAGAAATCACATTTACAAGAAACACCATATTTATATTCTTATACAGTTCTCATCGCTCAATAATCAATACAATATTATAGACCCATAGGCCTTAGTTCTACTGATGTTGAAGTAATGGACTTTACATGAGATCAGTGGGCACAGAGGGGTTGGCAGTAGAGTGAGTGCTCCTCCAAAGCCACAGGAAGTGCTCAGTTAATGGCTGCCCTTCTTCCACAGTGGTGAAATCAATAGGGCCAGTCCCTTGTGTTCGGCTGGACCTATCGACTACTCTAATCTCTTAATGGAGATGAGAGGGAGGAGGAGCACTTATTGAGCTATTTGAAGGTGTTATTTCGATTTAGGAGCCGATCCCCACCTCCACCAACAAAGCTTCAGTCCTCACAGATGATCATCGGACGAGATACATTCAACGAAACACAACAGTACACCTGAGCCTGATCACAGATAAACTGTCTCTGTTTCTGTCGTTGAGATTCACCACTGGATTAGTTATGCTTTTTACAAGCAAGAGTGATTTGTAAAACCAGATACATGCATTTTTTAAAAAGAATATGTATAACTATAACAATAAAAATAGACTTTAACAATCATATCATGGAATAACATTAGATTGATCAGTTTTAACCAAAGTCTTTGTATTCTACAGACATTTTTGTAAACAAACATCAAACTGTTAGCAACACTACCTAGAAATGATGTCAAATCTAGTCTTTACAAAGTAAATCCAAAAGCAAAATTAGGCTTTTGTCACAGCCTCCACTCAGACATATATTGTTATTAAGGAGATCATCTTTGGTCTTAAAACATGTCTGTAAATTATCTATAAATAATTGTAAAATGGCTATTGGTATATCTTCATAAACATTCAATTAATGGTGATATAAATTCACATCCAAGTCTAACTCTGCTTTAGTGTGAACTTGTAAGTCTATGTAATGACGTGTATCTACGCAACTGCTCTTGTATTTTCTATGTATTTTAACCGAGATGTCTAGGGAGGCGTGTGGCGCAGTGGATTAGTGTACAGGTTCAAACCCCACTGCAGTCAGCATGTCGTTGTGTCCCTGGGCTATACACTTCACTCCAAAGTGCTCCTGTAGGGATTGCCCACAGTATTGAGTATGTACGTCGCTTTGGATAAAAGTGTCTAGCATGTAATGTGATGTCTATTTTTAGAGTCATTTTGTATGGGATCCTGCACTTGGTGGAGCTGTATTGGTGAAGTCAAATTCAGACCACAACACCACTGACGTCAAACAACTCCGCAGGAGCTCTGCAAAGCCCAAGGTGACATAGAGATCAGTGCTTGATAGATGCCCGACTTCTGGATCAGTTATATGAAAAACATGCTGTGTGTATGTGTGTGTGTGTGTGTGTGTGTGTGTGTGTGTGTGTGTGTGTGTGTGTGTGTGTGTGTGTGTGTGTGTGTGTGTGTGTGTGTGTGTGTGTGTGTGTGTGTGTGTGTGTTGTGTGTGTGTGTGTGTGTGTGTGTGTGAGTGTGTGTGTGTTTGTGTGTGTTTGTGTGTGTGTGTGTGTGTGTGTGTGTGTGTGTGTGTGTGTGTGTGTGTGTGTGTGTGTGTGTGTGTGTTTGTGTGTGTGTGTTATTGTGACTCTTGTCCCTGCTCAGCTCATTGCTTTTGTTAATTTGACAGGCTCAATAAACGTGTCACCAGCCACCCCTAAATGTTATTTTCTCACAGTCAACCAGCCAGAACCGTCATCCTGTCCCGGAGCAAGTGAGAGAGGTGACCCATAACCCTTTGTGACAATCAATCCCCCTAATACAAAAAACCTGCCACTGCCTCTCTCCACAGAAAAGGTGAAAAATAAATCAAGGTAGCATCAGTCTCAGTGTCTGCGTATTGATGCAGTCTCTTTGCAGAAACACGTCATCCGGCGGCTCTGTAAATGTTCTCCTGGGTTTTAAAGTTTTCACATGCATCATGGATATAAATATAGCATGTGGGCGTGTGCATCTGACAGCATGGAAGCTAAATTAAGAGAATGTGTGCGCATATGTTCAGCATCTTAAATGGCTGTTCAATTTGGGAAGGGGGCAGGTGCTCCTCCAGTCTCAAGGGAGCAGAGGGGGTGTGTGCGAGAGGAGTGGAAGAGGATGCCAAAATCTCTCTTTAATGACTCGGGGGCTGTGCTCATGTTGTGCTCTGGCCCCTGGGAGCCTATTCTGCTCATAAATAAGATCCTGATTTGCACAATGTGCCTCCAGCACCTTTGAGTGCGTTACGGTATGATGAGAAAGTATATGTCTTCAGGAAGGATATCGACCTATCAAGCAGGACACATGAGGATTACTTTAGTTATGACTGAATTAATGATAAGAATTATTACCCTCAGATTATCAAAGCATTTACTGCTGCATTACTCTGTCCTTTTCCAAACCTTATGAATTATTTAACATTTCTGAGGAATGCATTAGCATTTTTAAGAATTGCCTCATTAAAAATAACTGAGAAATATCTTTGTATTATGGTAACTTTATGCAGCCTTTCTTGCTTTCTGCGGTCACACACACTCACACGTGAGCTGTCCATGGTGCTCAGAGAAGGATCTCTGAGTAACACGACAATGGGCGTGTTCACAAAGCTGTACATAGATATGTAGAATACAGCATGGCTTCATGGTATTCAAGACCTTAAATGATCCTGTTCTATACATCACACTTCTACAAGAATTGTGGGTAACAGCCCCCCCCCCCCCCCACAAGAGGCTCTGTATCAGCGGTGGTTGGCTTGAGAAACAGCAGCAGGCCCCTCCTCCTTCACGAGTCAGGAAGCATGATTGGTTGCACATGCCAGCCTTTAGCACTATCATCACAGCTGGTATATATTTAGCTGGTCCTCACCAACAACGCCCCCCACCTCCTCCTCCTATCCTCATACGCAGCCTCCTACCACCTTGACAGGAAGTGCGTCATAAGCTTGCCAAGGGGGAGTCTCTGGGGCGAGGCACTCTTATATTACGAAGTCAGACACTCTCCTTCCTCAGGCCTTCTTCAAGATCTCACACATGCCCACGACACACATGCAGAGAAAGACACTGGCATCGGTGTGATGTGAGATTATGAGCTTGGAGTTTAGAGGTCTGCAGAAATAATCATAGTCTTACTCACTTTTTTCGACTTCGTTCAATGCTGGACCAGTTTCAAAATGAAGCAATTCCAAGAGGAAATAGACAGAAAAATAATCAAAGAAGGTTTTCCTTCATGAGGATGAATTACAAGTACACCAACAGGACATGTATTTTATATAGAATACATTTAATAGAAGTTAGACAATTTTCTCTGGTAACATTTCACTTATTTTAGGTTTTGTTTTGGTTTGTACATAAACAAAAATGACTTGTTGCTCTTTAATATCTCCTGCAGCCAAACATTCTCGCTGCAGTGCTTTGATAGTTGCATAGTCTGATGGAGACAGAAACACAAGAGCCCAGTATGCAGCAGGTTGATGCTGAATAGAGGAAAACACATTAGGAACATTGGGAGGAGAAGGGGGGGGGGCTTTTCCTCTCGACTGATGTAGATAAAGCACCTGGATTGAAGTGTGTGTGTGCGTGTGTGCGTGCGTGCGTGCGTGCGTGCGTGCGTGCGTGCGTGCGTGCGTGTGCGTGTGTATGTGTGTGTCTGTGCATGGACATGCTTGCATGTGTGCCAATAGTTTCTTATTCAGGCTCGCCTCTTAATGCCCTATCGCCAGATGGGAGCTAGCAGTGTGTGTGTGTACGTGTGTGTGTGTGTGTGTGTGTGTGTGTGTGTGTGTGTGTGTGTGTGTGTGTGCATGTGTGTGTGTGTGTGTGTGTGTGTGTGTGTGTGTGTGTGTGTGTGTGTGTGTGTGTGTGTGTGTGTGTGTGTGTGTGTGTGTGTGTGTGTGTGTGTGTGTGTGTGTGTGTGTGTTTGCATGTGTGTGTCTGGTTAGTAGGGGGGGTATTTCCCAAAACCCAGCATCAGGCCTCCTTTGTCCTCTTGCCTGTCACCGATGGCTTCACAGTGGGGTGACACACACTCCAAATCTCATTAAAAGTGAAAGATGGGGGAGGGCTTTCATGTCTAATGGGACTGGATGAAATATATAATAGCAACAAGCCCAACTTGAATGTGTTATATGAGTATCTCAAATACTACATTCCCCTTTTGTCATCTTGTTCCTTTTTTGATATTCATACATCATTTATATCTTGTTTATATATTATACAAACATACGCAGACTCCATACAACACATTTAAAGCTTGCACACTCACAGCCACACATTTCCTTTGAAGCTTTATTGATTTTCGTGGACTATAGTTGTTAATCCGATTTCATTAGTTACAGTGATGAGACACATCTGATAGAGAGGTCTCAAAGCGGAGCGACAACATTATCACCGTCTGGTCTTTTGTTCCGCGTTTAGAGAGAGAGAGATCAGCACACACTCCTCACTGCCGAGGTGACCATGATAAATCAATTTCATACCAATTTTCACTTGTGTTAAATAAAGACAACCCTGACAAAAACATGTGTTAAACAATCTTATCTTAAAAACAGGCCTTTTATTATCTCATGTTAAACCATTTGCTGTAATTGCAGTATGAATGGCTCCACAACAAGCCACTTTTACACCCTGCAATTTACCCATTAGAGGAAGAAATTGCTTTGCAATTGCAGGCAATTACTCCCCATTCACATTTGCTACAGCACACTTAAGCTTCTCAATTTGAAGGACAAATCAG
This sequence comes from Notothenia rossii, assembly GCF_949606895.1. Taxonomy (NCBI): domain Eukaryota; kingdom Metazoa; phylum Chordata; class Actinopteri; order Perciformes; family Nototheniidae; genus Notothenia; species Notothenia rossii. The sequence goes on from NC_136904.1 coordinate 20,549,529, forward strand.
CTTGGCATTGCTGATTCAAAAAAATGTTGGTGACTTTCTGTAGCCATTTTTAACAAACACATTAACTATGATCATTCAGCTTATGGATTTAGTTTTGTGTCACTGCAGTGATGAAATATTGATGCACGGTGCCTTTAAGAGCTGAGCCTGCGAGAGGCGACACCTTGGGACGAGTGTGCGTGGGAGAAAAGGACAGACAATAAACAAATAGGATCAAACACACAGGAGACTCTGCCTCTGACATTTGCTTTGGAAAGATGATGGAACATGTGCAGCTTTATAGTGGACATGAAAACAGAGAGCTAAAGCTACAACTTCCATTAGATTTATATCATAACTTGTACAATTACACTTGTACAATTTTAATGTTGTTTTGTATTGTTTTTCTTTTCTTTCTTTAAACAGTTATTAAATATAAATGTCAAGATGATTAATTCATGTGAATTACACAAAGTTGTAGAATAATTATAGTATTCATTTTATAAATGATCAACGAGGTCCATACATTACATTGTTTTCTGTGTATCATTAGCATTACACTTCTTGTGGAAATGTAATATTCTTACCTCTGTTAAGCTGCCAAATAAATGCCATAGGATCCATCTTTAAATGTCATCATTGACCATATGGGAATTGTGCAGTTTTATTTGAGCCAGATGTTGAAAATATAGTATTTTTATAGGCACCCACAAAATGTTCCTCATGTGAGATTTAGATTGACACAATAACACTTGTACGATTAGATAACACATCTGACAGACTCGAGTAAACTAAGTGAAGGCTGCAGAAAGGAGTCAGATGAAAAGAACAAGATAATGCTACGATCTTTCTTTCATCATATCAGCCTCCTTTGTTATCTGCTCTTCTCCCTTTGCTCTCTCTCCCTCCCTCTTCCCCCCTGTCACTGCTGCATGGTGACTCAGACACTGCAGAGATGCTACATCTGAATGGTATATGGGATGAGTCACACACCATCGGACTCTGTCCATCTCTGAAAAGTTTTTCTTTACACCTACAAGTTCTCAAACGCTGCACAAACACACATTGGCAGGATACAACCTCTGAAAGACTCTGCATTCTTCTATCCACTCTAACTCCAGCAGAAGCAGAGACAGTGAGCTGCCATGATGGACGTATCAAACACTTTTTTTCAAACTCTCCTCTGCACCTTCCCTCCTGACTAAACAAACAAGCTGATTTTAATGGTGTTCCCTTCGAAACGCCCAGACCGCTGCTACACAACAAACCTGTACACACACAGTAAATCTGTCAATCAGCTGTTCCACGGAGGGGCAAGGTTTTTCTTCATTCCCTCGCTCTCTCTCTGTCCATCTGTCAGTATGTCTCCCTTCTGCTCAAAGGGAGAGTTTTCAACCACTCACACACCCTACTCTCTGCACCAACAAACACACAAACATAAGTCTTTGTTTCAGGGGCTTTAACCATTCAGTCAAGCTCAACAACTCTCTCCAAGAAGTGGTGGAAAGTAACCAGGTACATAGACTTGTTTGATTTTCAGGTACTTTCTACTTGTTACCTTAACTGCATGACAGTTTATAAAGCAGGTAAACCATTCTACCTTTCAATCAACTACATCATCAAAGTGCACCACCGTAGAAAATAAAATAATGATAGAACAGACATTGAACTGGTTGCCATTGTCATGATTATATCTCAAGAAAATGGTGATATTTGTTAAGGGTTATGGTGGAAGCAGCTGTCAGTAACAACATCAAATGTGTCACACTCAATAGTTTGGCCTTCCGTCCAGACTAAGCCGACATTTTCCTTTAGTCTGTCTCTTGTTGATGTTCTCCTAAACCTGTTATCACATTAATAATAATCTAAATCTGTGTGTCCTGGTGTGTTCCCTGAGCCAACGGTCAAAAGTCATCTGAAATCTGACCAACATCGTAATACTGCAAACCTCGCCCCAGTAAGTCTGTGATTTGCGGCTAGTGAGCTACAGTAACAACACCTAATTGATTTGCAAAGGCAACGGTACACTCTAAAAACAAATGCCTTGGCTCAACAAAGAAAATCAACGCAACAGTTTGCATCGATGTTTATTGAGTTAAGACAACTTCTAATGAAATTGTCTTAAAGCAACAAAGTTATTTGAGTTAGGGGAGAAGGCTTTTCCTCTACAATCAGAGTTGTTTTTAATTACCACTTACTTAATAATTGGTAGCATAAACACAAGTTTTGAAGTTAATTACTCAAAAGATTAAGTTGTTCTGACTAGTTTTACCACATGATTTAAAAGGAATTTTAAGTTGTATGTACTTAATTACCATCATTGTGAACACACGTTTTTAAGTTGACAACCATTTATAAATGAAGTTGCTCCAAATATATTGTGTGCAATAGTTTTTTTTCTTAGCTTTTTCATGTTTTTGCCTTTAAAGAAATAAATTAATTGATTCCACAACAAAAATATTAGCCAATTCACTTTTCATTTTGAACTGCAGTTGTTTATTTCAACACATGATGTTTCAATCAGGAGAGACTTCATTTTGTTTGAACATTTATTGACACATGCCATATGATAAGGTGCATGAACACCTGAAATCACAGCTGACTGCAGGAGAGAGGAGAACCATTTTATAGTTTGGCTGCAGCACGTTGATTGGCTGCTGGAGAATTAGGTGAAATGTAATAGGTTAAAGAGAACGCCTGTGATGAGCTTATTATATGCAGCTGCGGAGTGAATGTATATATACCCAGTCTTCCTGAAAGAACTTGCACTGAGCGTCATTTAAATCTTGAAAAAAAAGATAAATAACACAAATTGAAATTGCCTCACAATAATAAATAAACACATTAGCCATATTACCATGGGAAATGGGGACACAGCAAATAAATGCTGCCATCACATCGAAGTTACTGTAGAGGCCTTTGCATATTTAAAACCAGTGCCAAATATGTAAAATCTGTAAAGTTTTTGTAAAACAGTAACAAACTCTCAATGGCCACAATCTACAGATCACACACATCAATTTTACAAAAGATGTAACAAAGATGTTTACACTGCCGACAGTCATTATTTCAAACAGTATGAACACATTTAACGCAGAATGCTTGCTCATTCATTTGTTTCCCTGGACCACGATGGTTGCCATCGTATGGTCAGATCCTGGGGTGGACCGGTCACTGATGAAGGCGATATTCATATCCTTTTGAAGCACATTAAATAATAGGTTAGCGCAAAAGAGATAATGAATTAGGTAATTGCATACTTTTTAAACTGTCACTCTTAGCTAATTCAGAGCCATTATTACCAGCTGCTAAAGAAACGCTGGTATTGTTTTCACCTATTGAGTCTGCATATGTGTGTCATTATGGCAATGTGGTCCTGAAGACGCACAGAGGTGGTTTTGAGTACTTTGCCTAGTGTTTAAATGCACGTGGACAGATGTCAATCACAACCGTGCAAGTTTTAGTGTACCTTCTCATCTTTTTCGCAGGTTCCATGCAATATTTGAACTGGTTAAGTGAAGAGCAGAAGCCACTTTTCAAATTGTACACAATCCTTTTCCCATGCCATTGCTTACACCTATCCATGCTGAACGTTGCTAAGATATTATTGATTGGGGTGTGGCCAAAAGTGCAATATGCTTCAAAATGTAACTGACAGTGCTTTTGTCCTGTGCCCATGGATTTTATTTTATTTCAAGATTTTTAATTACGTCGCTAAACTCCTTGAAAAGGTCCTCTTCCTTTTCTCCATGGTACACGACAAGGCAGCGGATGGCTATAGTTCTCTGCGTACTTCAATTGTATTGTTCTATTTTTGAAAAAGGAAAAAAAAGAGAAATTACCTCAATGAATATATTCTGAATGGGTGACTACCAACAACTTGCATTTCACTGACAACTCTAAATAGCGATCCTACCTCAAGAAGCATGTCCTTGATCTGCTTCACCGAGATTCTATTTTAATAAAAAGCGATATCACAATAGTAACCAAAGTATTTTTACTCTCACAGTAGCCTCTACTACTTTGTACCCTCTCACAGAACTATTCAGAGTTCAAAGGCTGCTAATTTTGGTCCAACAGCAATTTGCCTATACAGTGCAACCACAAGGCTATCTACTGTATTTGAATGACAAAAGATGATACTCACCTTAAAATGTCTTTTGTATATTTCTATTTGTCTTAATTGTCGGAACTTGTCCAGGCATGTTAAGTGGGAGAAGACTTGAAATCCTTAACTCAAGGTATAGAACAATTAAGTTATCAAACCAATTGCTACTAATAAGCAATTACTTACTACAACTTGAATTTTGTTTAAAGTCAATTAACGCAGAAATCAGAGTTCAAATTACACACAATATTAAGTTGATGTAATTACCAACATTATTACGTCAGCACAACTTATAAATTAATGTTTGTAACTTAAAATGTTTATCTAATTCAATTAACTCACATTTTTATCTTGCAACCATGCATTTAATTAAGTGGAGGTGAAAGGTCGCCTGAATTCGTTTTTAGAGTGTACGCTTACCAATGGCTGATGCTCTGATCTACCTGCTGTTCTGGTTTGAATGGAAAATAAATGTTAAACTGTTATTCTATTGCTTATGGGTAACTCTATACCATAAGTCCACCTATTGAGCATTTTATTTATTTTATTGAGCAGTTTATATTTATGTACCACATGTTGATGAGATCCCTCTGGTACGAGGACATTATAGGAATTAAATGACAATATAATATGAAACATTGTTCAAATTCAGAGCGTTATTTCTCTAACCTTTTTTCAATGATGAAAGGTGTAGGTGTGGAGGTTATCAGTGCACCTCTTTGTGTATGCAGTTGTGTGCATGTTCTATTGATTAATGTACGTCAACATCTATTATTTGTGTATGTCCTTGCCCATTTTTCTTTTTCTCAATCTGTCTTTTGTCCATGTTTTCTAGAAATGAAATGAGTTGCTATGGGGACTGAGATACTTGTGTGAGAAGGAAGTCGCAAGAGAGAGAAATGTGGCTGTCAGGAGACCACGTGGTAATGCTTCACACTCACGGGTGATACAGGTGTGGTGACACTCCTCCTTTCGTAAAAAGCCTGAGTTTGAGTGCATGATGCATATACGTGTAGGCCTACATGTGTGTCTGTGGTCTTAATGTTCAGGTTTTTCTTCACAGTGAGGTAGCCTGCCATCACTATTTATTCTCTTTTAAGTCTATATGTCACACAAACCCACAGGGATGTATTCACAAAGACAGTCACCCATCTGTTGTTTGTGTTTGTAAAATAAATAAAAAAGGACCCATAATTATGCTCATAAATGCTGGTAAACCTTTGTTTACCATCACACAGCGAATGATGGTGTGATCTTTTATGTGTTGACAGGGGTTAAGCGACTGGCCAGTGATAATACAGCTGTTTGAGGCACTCCATCACTTGATAATTAAATTACACTGGTACTCCATTGCTTCCACTCGCTCCCGGTAATCTTGTTAAAATCTCAGTGATTGGAATCGCAGTGACAGAGAGACGAATGACAGCGAGGCAGCCGCCCGTGGAGCCCAGGCTCTCTGCGCCTGGCTGAATGTTTTGAAGTGCATTAAGCTTTTGTCATGTAACCATGGAGCTGCATAGGCATACAGGTCCTGAAATGCACTTTTAGATGCAGGTATTCCCTTTCTGGTTCCTATCAAAGGCATGTCCATTCACTGCGGTTTGCAGTTTTAGAAAGAAGTGAAGGACCTGCACATTTTCAATTTTTTTTTTTAACTTAAAAGCAGATACATGAAAACACTACACAATGACAGGGCCAGCTCCATTAAAAGTAAAGATGGCTCCCCTTTTTCCTTTTAATGTAGCGTCAAGGGCTTTTCATTAAGTTGCTATGCTGCCCTCTGGTGGCCCTTTCTCAATACCCTTTTGTCACCGTTTTGCTGTATAGGGATATTGCTGTTCTTTTGTATTTTCTAGTGTAGAGAACATAGAACATAAAAGCAAAATATAAGCATAGGTAAATCTGTTTTAGGCTTCCTTATCCCTTCATTGCTGGTGTAGACTTAAAAGTAAAGAACAGTCATTCCCTGATTCCAGAGCAGCTCCACTCTCTGACAGGTAGTTTAATTAAAGAAAAGGTCTGCCCTGCAGCTACTGACCGCCTGGCCTGCCAGACTCAGCCGAGGTAACCAGTATTCATTTGTCATGTGCTCGAGTGGCTGACATATTATTTATTAGTCATTTATATGAAAGCCTCACAGCCAACTGCTGTGACAGTGAGATAGGTTTTTTGTGTTTTGTAGGGATAATCAGAGGTAATTATGACAGCTATGACATGCTATACAATAATCACATCAGGATTGCATAGCTCTGAGGTGAAATAAGGCATAATTAAGTATTTTTTCCTCAAAACATGATGATGGGGCACATTTTACAAGAGAAAGCCCTTTACCATTATGAATATATTTAACTCACACTATATGGAAAAAAATTCATGTTAAAACACATTTTATGTAAGACCACGAGGATTGAAAAACGAGTACTTTTTGTAAAAACAGTAAAGGTGGTTTCAATTCTTAAGTGCTATATACTGAAATAGAATACATGGCAATTCACACCTCTTATTTGTTCAGCTTTTCAGTGATTTCTAAATAAATAAAGTAGATAAAGTGTAACAAAATTGCAATTGAGTCTGGTCATTGGGCTTATTTCTAAATGGCTATTGTTTAAATTTCAGAATCGCATTGTCCTAGTAGGACCAAAAAGGGACACATGTTAATATGAATATAACATATTTATTGAGTATTGAATATAAAATATGTATTGTTTATTGTTTATCAAATATCTATTGTAAGGTTAAAAAGTACAAATAAAAAAAACATTTTTAAACTGGTAATGTGAGAACATCAACATGTGCTTTGACTTCACATTTTCAACAGGGGACATTTTCTAAACAGCAACAACAAAATATTTGAAACCTCAACAGAAAATAAATGAATGCATCCATCTGGCTCACAGCAGCACACACAAGAAACATAATCAGTTACCTGAACGCAGCTCATTTCACCTCAAAATAAGATCTGCCTTAATCTGACAGAATGATAAAACACTTGTGTGTCTCTAATAAGTGTGTCCCCATCTGATGGGCCTCGGGTCCTCATGACCCAGGGGACCAATTTGAGTGGTACATAGCACATGGTGCCCTGTGCTGTATTATCGACACCCCCACCTCCGCCACCATAGCAGTGGGGATAAGAGGAAGGCGGATTAGGGTTCAGTTGTCTTGGCAACCTGAGATGCCATCTGTCATGTGTGTGCTGATGCACATCGTGTAGCTGAGACATTGTTTTTAATTAAATCATTTTCTCACTGCCAGGCAGGCCTTTTCAAACAGAGCCTCCTGTCAGCGTATTTACCAAGCAGGGTTGAGTTATGAGATGCAGTTAAAACTGTTGTGTTTTATAACATAAATGGCTTTAAAACACAAAACTGAGCGACTGTAGATTCTTTAAAACAAAGATTTGACATTAAGGGAAAAACACTTCTTTACTCTCTTGCTAAGAGTTAAAAATGGTTAATATGATCATCTCTGTACGTTCAGTATACGAATATAGCCACCAGCTGATTAGATAATGGTTGAGATTTGTTGGCCTTCTTTTAAAATCTAGGCTGCGTTCCAGATGCTGAGGGACTATGTGCAGTATTAACTCTGTGGGTGCTTCTGAGTCATTATTAAATCGGTTTAACAGGTCTTTAAAACATCATCAGTATATCCGCTATACAATACCTGCTCAAAGGCACATTGCTTCTTTAACAGAGGCAGGATGTGATTCACATCCAGTTTAGCACTAACTGTGTCAGAAGCTTCTCGCCAACAACAATTCAATCGAATGGCGTGACTGTGTTTTCTATCCAGGGGGTGTAGTTCAAAAGGTATAACATTTTTTGATAATATCTAATCTTAAATGCATGTAGCATGAAGAAAGACTAAAGAATGAATACACACAGTCATTCATATTCACAAAAGCATAGGTCAGAATGAATGTTAACCAGTGCAAATGAGCAGGGGGGAGGCAGCGGAGTGTGCTGATGGAGGGAGAGGGGAGTGTCTGAGAGATGTGGTGACATGAGGGACCCATCTCCTGGGAGAGGGCGGCAAATGAACCAGCAGCCACACCTGGGATCCCCCAACACACACACACACACACACACACACACACACACACACACACACACACACACACACACACACACACACACACACACACACACACACACACACACACACACACACACACACACACACACACACACACACACACACACACACACACACACACACACACACATGGAGGTAAGAATGATGCTGCTGCCACTTAAAATTAAAATGAGGAAATGTAATTAAACCCACACAATCCTGGCAGCAGTAATCAAAATATTAATGAGCAAGAAGTATTACAATAAATATAGTTGTAATTACAGCAAATGAGAGATTTATCTCTAGAAGATTGTTTGTTACTTTCTCTTTTGTTCCCCCTTGCCTGCGCTCCGGTTGTTTTTTTGTATTGTAACAGCTTTTTATTTTATTAAAAGCTTGCTTTAATTTACATCCCCTTACCGGCCTTCTTATTCATACTGCTTTTGGGTCCGCAATCTACGATGTTTCACAAAAATTGAAAGACATATAGGGCCTAATGCTCTTCTTTTTTTTCTCGATAAAACACTTTTCAAAAAAGCAACATTGTGAAGTCTCCAGACAGACATCATATATTTAATTAAAAGAGTACTAAAATAAAAATATTGAATTAAGGAGACCACGCACAATCAGTGTGGAGTATGAACAGTGTTTGTCCTGCTTGTAAATCTTTTCATGTTCCTACTATGGAAAGTTGGATTTCAGCTGTGTTGCTATGGAAACCAAGTTTACTTTACCACACCAATAAAGTTCAACTTGAGCTAAATGTCATAGTTCTTCATATTACAGTATACCTCGGACAACTTTTTCTATTTAAATCTTTTTGCTCAAAACGTTACAAAGAAACCCCACCAAACCGGTTGTTTGTGTTGATTTTGTTCCTCCTATTCTAACGTGTCTCCAGCAGTCTACCTTGTAAGCTGACACCACAGTCTTGCAGCAGGCGTGTACAGAGTGTGTGTTAAAAGTGACGGCAGCCTGCACCTTGTTACAGTGTTGTCTGTACGTACATGTGGAGGACCTGGGGGGATGCACATCTGGCAGAGAGTGATGTGTGTATGTGTGTGAGAGGAAAACTGTGGTGGAGAACATACTGCGGGGACATTTCTATGAAAAGCAAATCTTTTGAAGAAACCGGCTGTTACTTTTAGCATCCAGTAAGTACATTTACGCTTTTTTTTATGAAGTTATGATTGTTGCACCTGTTGACAATTATGATGTTATAAAAGAAAAACACTTAGTAATGTCCATCAAATATCTATACAGATTTTCTCGCAGTTTCTACCAACTTTTTCTAAATTTAAATTATAGTTTAAAATGTATTATTGTGTATGACAGGAATAACATAATTGTCAGATTCAATATAATTGGTCTAAAATTATTGAAAAGTTCCTCACAGAACTGTTTAGCTTTACATTTACAGGATTTAAAGCACTGTTAATGTTTTATTTTCCACTTTTTCTTACAGTTAATATTTTCTAAAATAAGTAGTTTAAAAAAAACAACATACAGTCATGTATGTAAGTGTGTTTGAATGTGAGTTATCATCACTTTAGCGCTCAGTATATAAACACAGAAATGAATCCTCCAACATGTGCATGAGGTCTGGCCTCAGTAGCAAAAAAACGAAAGAAAATGTAGTCAGCGTCACTGAGTCAGAGCTCTCTCAATGAGCAGACTGTTCAAAGGTGATCATTGTTTATTTCATCAACCTCACACTGAAACAATCAATCAAAAAGGCTTTTACTTTTTTAAATCTTGTGCCAAAATGGTATTTTATTGTGTTTTACTGCACAGTGAGGCTCCAGTGTTTAGGGAGCAGCGGGTGGCCGACCTTTCAATCCTGTGTTGATATGAAGTTTATTTAGTCTAGCAGCAGCTGAAGGAAAGCACAGGGTGAGATGGTGAGAACAGAGCTATAGCTGAAACCTATTCTACTCATTCAATACTCTTTATTCATTCACTAGTGTTACATTACCTCTTTAAGCTGTACTACAAAGTGACACCTGAGACAGCTGATGGAAAAGCTACAGCTGCCAGCAGTGCTGTTGGACATCCACTGGAAGTTATTAATGATATTTTATGAATAGTTTTTTCAACAGACTGAGAAATACTATCAGAGAGATACTGAGGCTTTGAAGACAAAAGCATAATGCACCAGCCTGCAAGGCAATATATTAACATTGCTTTGACTGAAATATGTTTGTAGAAACAGCAAGACATGTTCCAGACTGAAGAGATTATTCGTTCAGGGACAGATTTGCTTCTTTATTTCCTAAGTAAACATTAAGGCCCTGCCAATCATGTAAGAAAAACTGAATGTTGTTAACTAGTTGTGAAGTTAGTTGTTTACCAGACATGAGCTCTGGTTTCATTCTTCTGAGTTATGCTGAGGGCCACATGAAACCAAATCATAAATCACTGTGTCATTTTACAGTGCATATTCAGGTATTTAAGCCAATGCCTCAGCTCAGATCTGTCATTTTGCACACATTTTTGCACACTGGTTTGTAATTGAAACAGTTTCCCCCCCAACAACTGTTTTTACAGTGAAGATGTTCACTTTTAAAAAACACAATTAGAGGCTGTACCACTGATGCAAATCTAACTTAAAGGCTGTGCAAAGTAATTGCAGTGAAATAGAAACATTTATACATGCATGGGCCTGTGTGTGTATGTGTGTGTGTGTGTGTGTGTGTGTGTGTGTGTGTGTGTGTGTGTGTGTGTGTGTGTGTGTGTGTGTGTGTGTGTGTGTGTGTGTGTGTTTGTGGATCCTGGTGTTTACAGACTTACCCTCAGTATATCAGGAGTATAAAGGCTTCTAGTGTCTGACAGCTAGGCCCTGACGCTGACCTTTGCCTTCCCTTCCCCGCAGAGCCGTCCTGTAGCAGAGGTGTGATTATTGCACCTGGATGTTTTGTTAGAGACAGGAGCTCTCATGCCCTGCTGGTCAACCTGTAAACCAGCCTCAAACTTGGCAGGCAGCCCCCTCTACAATATACTCTGTCCAACGTCTACATGTTTTGTTTACAAAGGAGCCTTTTCACTATGTCCAGTCAGAACTGTGTGTCTACAACATCCCAACACAACCTAAGGACATCATTCACTGACGTATTTCCTCTGTTATCTTGTGCAGGGATTTGTCACCTGCTGTGCACTGTTATAAGGCAACAATACAACAAACTATATTTGAACTTGTAATGACGTTCTACAACATTGAGCTACAGGTACTTTGCTGCAAAAACACAGGTGGTATACAACTAAATGAGCTCTGAAAGCCAGCTGCGATGCTGCCTGTCTAGGTCCCAAACATCTGCCCTCCAGATGTTATTGTACTTGACAGTTCTACATAAATAAAGTCTTTGTTAGAGATAAGACTGCCATTATAAATGCTACCAGCTCAATTGATGGCAATGTGGCGTTGTACCTTCGTGGGCCTGTTCACTGGATGCTTTGCCATCATCATTTAACACAGACAGACAGTCCCTTGTTCCCTTCATGAGGAATTGTTATAAATGATGTGATTTATTCACTTTCCCTCATCAGTGAATAAACATGTTTGTACATTTGGTTTATAGCTAAACTACATAGTATTTGGATGGAAAACAACATAATTGTTACTAATGTTAACATTTTCCTCAAAGCCAAGCTGTACCTTACAACACAATGAAAGGTAAAATAGTTGCTCCCGTAAAACAACTTTCTTGATGTTCCTCTTTCTTGTTGGCATCAGAGAAGCCTACTGGCACTTTCTTTTAAACCAAAATTGCAGCCCATTGCATTGTTTTCGGTCTGGATTCCCGCTCAGTCTTGTTACTCTAACTTTAAAGTCAATTATCTGGCACAAACCAAGCCTCTGTCTCTACTGTATATATGACTCAGCAGATCCAGTGTCCTGCTGCATGTGTTGTTTTCTTAATTCCAGCTGATTAACAGCGAGTATTACTGGCAGTCGGAGCATGTCTCTGCATGGGGCTGAGCTTTATGATGGAGGCTGCTCTGGGAACAGGACAAATGAGCCATATAGCGGCACCGGGAGACTGGCTCAGGGCTGTAGTTGAACATATTATTAAACCTGCAGTCAGTCAGTTTAATCCATTTGATTAATGACTGTGTGTTGTTGTGAGTGTAGTGTATGTGCATGGAACCCAGGGTATGCATTTGGCTTGTATTCTTGCTTTAGTGCATGACAGCTCTGTATATTTAACTTAAAATAATCCATCATTCTCACTCTCAAAAACCATTATGCCTTGATTATGTATTGTTATCTTAAAGGATAGAAGCACATCTTTACAAGTAAATTTTCCCTTTTGGTTGTTAACAGCTGAACATGTCTGAAACAGAAAAGAGTGACTTTTGCCCTAAATATCCACCTTTTTTGCACTGATGCATTTGTATTGTGTCCACAATCCCTTACTCTTTTGGAATAAATCCATTTACAGACAGTATGAAAAGTATAATCATAACAACAACTAACCTTTTTTTTGGGGATATGGGCAAGTCAGTATAATGTCTTCAGATAGAAAATTATAAAAATGTGCACGTATCCTTGAAGTCGAGGCAGCTCACTAGTGCATTAAATGTTTACAAATTGTCATAAGAAGCATCAAGCAAAGCATTAAGATTTACATGATGAACTTGTGTTTTGTTTTAATTTTATTTGTGGTACAATTTGTCCTTCACTTGTTTTATCACTTTCTATTAATTGAAAGCCTCCCATGTGTTAGATCCTTGCATGTTGTCTCACTTGGTCTGTTTCTTAATGTGGTACCAAGGTCTCTTAAAAGACAAACCAGGTTGGAATAAGTTCACCATTGACGAGGTTCACCATAGGACTCGCGCAGAATTAAGAAACTCAGACAAATGCATGCAATGCAGATTTCAGATCAGTTGAATCAGTCTTGATTGCTAGCCAAATCTTAAACTCTCCAAATTGTGATCTTTAACTTGTTCTAGGGTCCCTCAAAGACCGACAGACGTCATGGACAGTGAAGTGGAAACAGGGAACAGCAGCCTCGACAGCCCAATGCTCCTGACTGGGCTGGGGATGACCTGTCTTCTTGGTCAAAAGTACCGTCACTCTGGGCCGGGCCTCACCAGTCCTCAGGAGTACAACCAGTGGCTACCTTACCGCCACGACGCCAGCCTGATGCCCATGAAAGAGGACCTGGCTCTCTGGCTCAACACTCTCACCGGTGAGATAGTTTTCCTTCTTTCATCCTCATGCAAAACTCATGTTAACCACCCAGAATGGATACATAGTGGAAAGATTCCTGTTCAATAATTGTATTCCCCCCTATGCTCTACTGATGAATACCTCTTGATAGTATGAGTATGGGCTTTTATTTTAAAGAACAGGTTAAAAAACATTAAACACAAAACCCAAACCTTGAAATACCTCTCCATGGGGGTGTGACTCCAGGGTAAGGGATGTATCCTCCGCTTTACTGCATTGTGAGAGAAAACATAAAGGTAGCACATGCCACAACCTGTTGGAAAGTATCTGCAAAGTGAAAAGCCCCTGTCAGGATGAGTTTATGACTGATGCTACAACAAAAAAACTTGTTGGCCAAAGAGATATACAGATTCATTTTCAGAAAAGTGGTTTGGGTAACTTGGTATTTTGTAAATCCATTCGTATTTAAAATCCATACATTTAAATAGTAACAATGTTGTCTTCCTCTTGATATCAAGAATACCCTGTTTACTTTGTTTAAATGTGTTTGTTTGTAGTACTTTGAGCTTTTACTATTTCTTAAAGGTCCCATGTCATGGCCATTTCTACTGATCATAATTCCATTGTGGAGGTCTACTAGATTGACATTGTTCAATGTTCCAAAATCACATTGGATTATCATACAGCATCTCTGTATAGTATATGTATTCATTCTCTGTCCTAAACGGCTCCTGGGGTCTGGGTGCCGTGTTGGCGGGACGTTGCGGGGGATTCGATGCTGCGAGGAGCGGACAGTGTGAGCTGGATTACTGGGGTCGTTTCCTGGTTGGTCTGCGTGAGTGTGTGTGTGTGAGGAGCCGTTACGTCACCATGCCCGTCCACGTCACTTTACTCAGGAAGAAAAAAATGGAAAAAGAAAAATCTCCAACGAGGCGTTCTGGGGCAGCATAGACAGGTCTTTACGGCCCGTCCACACACACACACACAGCTTAAAAAAAAGCTTGGAGCTGGGCGTGTCTGAAGCTTGGGGATTTTATTCGAGCACCGCGACCAATAACCAATCACATGAATGTCCCGCCCCCGGCATACAAAGCAAAAAACCCCGGGGATTTTATGCGAGCAATATATATATATATAAACTCCCCAAACAGGCGAAAACCTACCAGTTTCACCCACTGTCTCTGCCACCTCCCTCCATGCCTGGTTCCTCCGGTTTGTATCCCAGTAAATAGTTCTGTTCGTAAAGAACCGGCAGATTCGCTACCGTAATTTCTCGTTTGGAATATGAGGACATTAAATGCGGTCTGGCTCTCCCAGCTTGAACTCGGTTTGATTGGCTAGCGATTGAACTGTCAGATTTGCATAAACGGGATTTGATTGGCTGACGCTGGCCACTCCGGCGTCTCCGGCTTCAGAAGTTGAACATTGTTCAACTTTTGCAGCCTGAAACGCCAGGAAAGCTCCGCTCTGCTACCCACAATTCAGTTCGGCGAAAAGCGAGGCAACGTGACGTCACCTCATTCAAAGTGAATGGGCAGACGCGTTGGAAACCGTTTTTGAAGCTGTCGAAGCTGTAGTGTGGACGGGCCGTTAGAGTTTTACTCGCTACAGGGTGTAATTTGAGGGTTTGTGACTCTGCAGACCGTTTACATGCAGAAAAACCTTCATAACACACAAGGGGACGGTAATAACGGGAAAAGCATGAGATGGGACCTTTAATGTCATGCATGTGTTATGAAGTGTGGGTTGAATATTATTTTAAAAACTTATTTGAAACATTTGTCTTTAGTAGTTACTGTATGAATCACTGTACATAATGCAGTGTGTGTGTGTGTGTGTGTGTGTGTGTGTGTGTGTGTGTGTGTGTGTGTGTGTGCGTGCGTGCGTGCGCGCGTGTGTGTGTGTGTGTGCGCGCGTGTGTGTTTGTGTGTGTATCCTCAGGTGAAGACCTCATAGCAGACAGTCTGATGGAGAGGTTAGATAACGGCGTAGTTCTCTGTCAGCTGGCACAGCTGGTCCAGGACAAGATCATGGACACCAACAATGGCAAGGTGCTGCAACAACACACACGCACCTACACACTCACTGGATACGTACATTAGGTCTTTGAAAGATCATGTTCCTGATATGACGTTCTTACATGCAAAAACATTTTAAATCAAATTTTGTTGAAAACAATTACAGCCTTTAATTAGAAGAGTGATCCACTGGCGAGCAGATGCAACTTCTGGATCATTCTTCGCCCGAGACAACACTGCCAATTTCCTCTACTGGTGTCGAAAGATTGGCATGGATGAGGCTTACCTTTTTGAGTCAGAGGATTTGGGTGAGTTAAGACTGGAGATTAGGCCAAACATTAGGGATTTCATTTTGCTCTAAAGTGCATCACGTCATGCAATACTTAATTAAACTAAAACCCTTAGACTTTTAGTTTAATCTCACAGAGGTATAAATGATAGAAGAAGTAGAAAGGGCTGTTTCTAGGCATCTCAGTGTTTGTGTATATCTACTGTAGCCTTATTATTGTGTGAGAACTTCCTGTTCCTTATGTGTCTTCTTCAATCTTTCAAGTCCTCCCTTAAGTCTATAGTGCTTATCTTTTAAGTGACAAATCCTGTAACTGTCTTCTCTCTTTTTCACTTCCGACCCTCTGTCAGAATAAATGTAATACACTTAGCCTAACTTATCTTATATGTCAAAATATATTAAATTGCGGATCGTTCCTTACTGATGAAATACATACATGCATTCATTTAAATTAGCTTGGACCAGCAATTAGTTTTAAATCAAATCATTTGTGAGCATTTTTGACTTTTCTGATGAATTGGTGTTATTGGTCAATTACAAAGGTTTTACTTCTAAATAAATAACTCAATACAGGGAAATTTGATCCACCTATGATATGGGCTGTGACATTTTAAAAGTGATGATTGAACATTTATACGCTTTCAGACTCCCTGCCTTTTCTTTCTTACACCTTTGTATATATGATGCTTCATGTGCCAGAGAACATAAAACCCTCAAAATGCTAACGTCGTTCTGTAATAAGACCCCTCTATATGCACTTCTTATTGGGCATGTCTACGCAGGGCGGCCAATGCGTGATAATGATAATATACAGGTTAACCCTCCCCACCCAACCCCTGCAGACAGACTCACCTTCTGTACGTGACTAATTGAGTGACGGCTAGAATAAACTTACAGGACTCTGACAGCCTTCAGTTTTCTGCCTCAATGATATGAAGGCAGAGATGATTACTATTTTTTTCTCTCCTCTCATCTCTTTTTCTTGCTGCAGCCATGATGATGAGGGTAATGGTGGATGTCAAATACAGGTGAATGAATATCAAATATAATTATAGTGGTAGTGACAGTGTCAGCTCATATATTTGTTGAGATGTTTTGTTTTCTGTTGTTTTGTGTGTTGATATGTTAAACTGTACCTCATTTTATGCATGCTTAACCTTAAACAAATTAATTAACTAGGACGCAGAGCCCGCTTTTCAATATACAGACAGTAGAGAGCAGGAGGCAGGAAAGGTTGACATGTTTATGAAGCTCTCGTGCCCTCATGCCCTCAGCTGCACCTCCACAGGAATTCCTGCTCAGCTTCAAAGATATTGATGCACAATAGAGACGGAACAGCTCCTGCCCTCTCTGTTCAGACTGCGGCTTCTACTTTCCTTTGACACAGACAAAAGTCTATCTCTGAAAACATCTTTCCTTTCAGATGAGTGACCTTTTTTTGTACTTCTACCCCTCCACCCTCTCTGTTTGTTTTTCCTGCCTGTGCTATTTGAAGTCCTCCACAAGCAGCCTCGAGAGGTGTGCCTGTGCCTGATGGAGCTGGGCCGGATTGCAGCCAGGTAACTGCCCTACCCGTGGTTCAGATCCTGATAAAAGAACATTGAACATTCAATCACACTGAGCAGGAAACTTTCCCAGCACAAACAATCACAATATCCATTACATTACATATTACATATCATTTAGCTGAGGCTTTTAGTGCAAAACCATAAAGAATCTAACTCTGAACAACAAGGGAAGTGCAGATAAATTCACTTCAAGCAAGATCACACCATAGTAAGTGCTGGTGAGTCAGTTACAAGGCCTACATTTTACTCAACAAGTGCTTTGTTAGTTTTTTTATACGTTTTTTCAGCAATAACTTAATTGGTACAGTCGAAATAGATGCCTTTTCAGTTTGTGGCGGTAAATATGCCAGCATAGCAAACAGGTGTTTTTTTTAGGGGTGCCTTGTTCCCACTCGCAGTGACGGAGTAGCAAGTCGATAGCCGATACATCCCATATCACGATGCTTAATACTTGAGTTCATTAGTCTTTTCTTGTGATGCATGTTGCTTGCAGGAGTATCAAGTTGAAGAAACCCTATATGGTGTGGTTTGGTGCTGATTTGTCCTTACGATTCCTGACATATTTGTTGAATCTCTCTCTTAGGTACGGAGTGGAACCTCCCGGGCTGGTGAAGATAGAGCGAGAGATAGAGCGGGAGGAGGCGGGGTGCTTATCTCCATCATCCCCTCTGCCCCTGTCTTTTTTTCCTCCTGCATCTTCCTATTCACCATCACAATCGTCCACACCCCCTGCTCCCTCTCCTCCACCTTCTCCTCCTCCACCTGCGCCCCTCACTCCCAGCACAACCTGTGTGGGTGAACCCCTCGCCTGTGATCTTCCATCAGCCACAACAAACCCAGCAGCTACATGTCAGTCCTCCCTCTCAGCCTCTGACCCTTGTACAACCACAGCCTCTACACAGACGCCTTTGTTCTCTTCATCCTGCACCACTCAAACATCTGCTTCAGCTCCATTGTTAGCTCCCTCGCCGGGACCCACCCTGCTTTCCACTCCCAAAGTCTTCTTCACCACAGTAAACAACCACACTCCCAAAGCTACACCCCCCATCAACTCCCCACCTCCTCGTTCCTCCTCTAGCAGAACGAAGAGCAGGAGAAGCACAGACACCAATGACATTTTGGATGATATTGTACGTATTTTGTTTCCAGTGAAAGTAACCTTATTTGAGCTACCAGATGTTAAAGGTGTATCATTTTTCCTCTCTCTGTCTAACCTTTTTCAGGTGAAAAATATTATCGAGAATCCCCCCTGCAGCTGTCTAACCAGGTTCCTCGTTGAGAAGCAACCTAAAGGCTGCTACCGTGTTGGAGATAAAGTTCTGTATATAAGGGTGAGTATTGTAATGCTTAACCGTTCCCTTAAAAATTGTGTTTATAATTTAAAGAGAAACAGTATGCTGCCATGATAATATTTGATTAGAAATCTTTTCAAGGTTAGTTCAGAGCCAATTATTTTGGTGATACATTGATACACAACGCATATTTAGCTGTAAATTACTTTAAAAACATAGGCTATGGGAGATTAGACACATTGTTCTGGATAATCTAATGTTTGGAAATATAACATGATACTTTGATACCATGACAGCAGAGATGTAAACCCAATCTGATGGCTCACCAAGTGAAGATGCGTCAGAGGCTACAACACAAAATGAGATGTGGGTGCTGAGTCCCCCAGGTTATTAATCAACAGCTGAGTCAGCGACAAGTGCAGTGTCAGAGCCACTGATTAGCAATCTTTGGGATGGAGACGTCAGAGGCTTTCAGCCTCCCTGAGTCGTGCACCACCCTTGTGCGTCTGTACAAAGGCTCGAGGAATGGCCTTCGGGGAGGCAGGGTTGCTTGGCAACCAATGGTCAGGATAATACGGGGCTGACAGGATTTTATTCAGTACATAGACCTTCAGCAAAGAGTTCAAACCTGAAGAAAACACACGTCTCTTTCAGGATGCAAAAATATGACCGTGGTGTGCAGATTTAATGGCAGCCCACTCATGTGTGGAGGGTTTTTAAAACAAGAGGAAGGTTCACTCTCCGCCCATCCATCTATACAAAAGGAAAGTATAACAGCCTTAAAGAGTATTTAGTATTTGTAACCTATAAGTTCAGGCATTATACATAAATCCATTAAAAGAGTACATGCTGTAAAACAAAACATTTTTATTTTGTTTTGAAATAGCACACATTGTCACAATGTATACATCTATAGATTACACAAGTCACACAGAGGTGTATCACAGCCTTGGTGACTAATTGGTCAGGAGTTGAAACCCATTTAATGGTTTGTTAACTGTATTGACCCAACACTTTCTAAACTGGTAATCAATGCTGTCAGCATCTGTTTGCTAGCAACAGAGTGACAGGTACATTTCTGACTGGCTGACAGACAACATATTACATCCTATTCAGGAAATAGTGCCCGTCTTTAGGTCGCACAACGCCTGGTTTCCAAAGCAGACCTGTCAATCATGAAAGCATATGTTTGAAGACCAGATCAAAGAAAAGCTAAAATAAGTGACAACTAAAGCGTGATAATACTGTAGGAATATATGAGGGTCAGGTCCAGCAGAATGCAAGAAAAATCGAATCGTCTTTTTTCACATTTCAATATCTCAGCTATTTGTTTTTCCACCCTGTCTCAAATGTCGACCTTTTGTGCTCACCTTCTCTGTGCAGGTAAAAGGTTTCCCCATAACTCTGTGTCCATCTGTCAGTTTTACGGCATAATTACTAATTTGTAGAGACTACTTGCACTGCTCTCTTCCCTTTTCTCGGACACAGATCAGCTGTGAATGGAGCGCTGCAGCCCATCGACCCTGACTCCATCCATTACCTTGAGCTGCCTACGTGTGCAGGGAAACACGGCATAAACCTCAATTACCATATAGCACGATAATCTCCTATAGGAGAGCGTGCCATTCAATGTGTACAGACCTTTTTAAAGAGCAGATACTATTGATTACCGAGACAAAGTCATTAGTGAGGGGTTTAATCAGTGAGCTTGTTAATATGCGGCAGAGCATGGCCGTCCCTCATCACGTGTAACCCCCCCCCCCCCCCCCCCCCCCCCCATCCCTCTATTCCCTCTGTAGTCTATTCAATCCCGCTGGCCCTGGAGTGCTCCACCATTCTTTGGTGCTAAAAAAGAGGAAGGCTTTTTTTTCTTCTGCGCGCCCTAGACTCTCCTTCGGCTTTGTGGCAGCGAGCCTGTCTGATTGTGTGAATGGAAGAAAAAGACATTAGAACACCTCACAATATCATGCTGCATAAATTCTTTGTTTATCATGCAAGAGATGAACTGAAAACCATCATGTTGTGAAGACTGGAGGCAAGTCATTAGTCATATAGACATTTACTACACAGAAGACCCATGTCTTCGTTAGGCACCTTGGCTTTTGACGTTACAATAGAGTGAGACTGCAATTAGGCATATTGGTCCTTTAAACTAAATGCATAATAGTCATAATGCTCTCATAATGATGAGCAGGTATAACATTTGCCATCTTCTCAATATTTGTTTGGTCATGCTAAAATCATGCTAAATGATGCTAACTAGAACTAATTAAAAACAGCTTATGCTTATAGAAAGTCATTTGGCAGGTATTATGTCATTATATAAATAATTCACTTAAGTTATTTCAATTTATCCTGAGGGTAACATGAATGTCTGTTATATTATACATCATATTTTACGACATTTCACCCAAAAACACCAATCTGTAACTTTTCTGTAAAAAACAACTTGCCTCACACCGCTCACAACTTCAACCCTTAACACTCTCTAACAGGAAAGACAAAGTAAAAAAAACGTGGTCAATAATTAACCACTTTTACTTTCAGATATGGTTTGAGACAATGTCTATGTCCTTTTAACACACAGTTTTAAAAAGAACCAACAGCATCTAGAGCAGTGCATGCGGCTAAAGCCTGCCTCCTACTGGCCGGTGTTTGAATGACTCTTCCTCTATGCTCATGCATCTTTCAGCAGAAAAGCAGAGATGGAATCAATGGAGATGCCAGGGAGGACACAGGGGAATCCAGACGGTAGTTTATGGGCTGCAGATTTAGCACACTCTTTACGGAAACCCGACGGGGGAGGGGGGAGTTGTAGAGACAGAAATAAAGGAGTCTGCCTGACAAAGAGGTCTTGTGTTGAATATTACAGTGCAGAAAGAGGTTTAGGCACTATTTGTGATGTACATAATACAGTTAAATATAGCTATAGAAACATTCAAATCATCAAAAAACATTTAATATTGTAGCTTTATTTAATCAGTTACGAGACCTGAGAACCAGAAACAGTCAGAAAAGCACACAGGATTAATCAGAAAAAAATTAGTCAAAAGCCTTAAAATATTACATTTCAAATAATCAAGCAACCTTATTAAACTATAAAGGTATAACTCTATTTTTTTAAAGGAGGTAGGTAAAAAAAAAAAAGTGAGTTTGTGCAAAGAAAATATTTACATTTAACTGACACTGTTGTAGAAAGCTGTGTTCATTCATATTTTATTTCTTAAAAGGCAGCTTTGCCTGGAGAGTGAATTTTTGAGGATGAAGTCAGGATTGCATTGCCTGCACGTCTGACAGGACGTGTTTTATTGTAGATGTCAGACTTGACCTCGTGCAACCTCAACATTTTAATCTGCAGGATGACAGCTGAGACGGAGCGCGTCTGGGTTTCCTCTGTAGCTGCATGTGTCGTGTGTGTGTCAATGTTTGTACCATGGCTTTTTCATCCCACACGTGACACACACCTCCCCACAAGCAGAGTAGATCTGCTTGTATTATCACATTCTTAATGGCTTCATAATGAAGGGTTTATTGGCGATAAGGCAGGAGGGGGTGGGTCGTTGCTGACAGGACAACGGATGGCTTTGCAAGGCCTCCTGGGAATGTTAATGCCTGCTGGGAGTTGAGGGTCTGCGCTGAACTCATCTCAATTTCTCCTTTCATTTTTTTTTTCTCCAGGCTTTATATTGTGGCTGTAGTTGCCATAGCAGCGGTTGGTTTTCAGCTGTAAGGGCGGTTGTCTTTGAAGGATGTGTTGAATCAGATACAGCTGACCTTTCTGCTGACTGCTAAAAGATATACTTTACAGTCATCATTTTTAAAATTCAAAATACTGTTTATCAGGTGGTTTGTGTTGCAGATCTGTGTGGGTGTGCCTTTGTGCGTCACTGTATGTGTGCGTATGTTCATATGTGGATTTGTCCTGCGTGTGTGCTCAGCTGGTGCCATGAGGTGTTGTTTCATTTGCTTTAATGAGATTTTGACAAAGCTATCCGAGACATCATTTGCCTTTCATAGCCAGAGCTACAGAGGCTTGTAAATTAGATTGGAGTGTGTGCGTGTGGAGAGGGGGGGTCTGCTTTTCATTTAATTGAGAATTCTATTCATAAACACATCCTGGAAGTAAATATATGCAAACACAAATGTCTCCAGCGTTCCCTTCTTGACTGTGCTGTCTTGTGTCACCTCGGCAGATGCTGAATGAGCGCCATGTGATGGTACGTGTAGGCGGGGGCTGGGAGACCTTCATAAGTTACCTGCAGAAACATGACCCCTGCAGAGGACCGGTGGGCAGACCTGAGGTCAGGGTCTGCAGGGTCAAAGCCAAGCCCCCCAATCTGAACATCTCACCTGATAGCTACATGGTGGTGGGGGCCCACTGCCGTATCAAGAAGTAGACTCTCAAACTCACTCTCACTTTAGTAGCCGCGCGAACATTTCACTTACTGTAGTCAAACCAAACTGTACATGGTCAATGATCGTTTTTTCATTCAAGATTAAAATAAAATCCAACTTTTTCTATTGAATAAGCGAGATATGATGTCCTTATCTCATTTGATCTGTATGAGTTACCCAACCTACTGTAACAACTTGGCAGTGAAGCTGCATTATTGCATTTTGAGTCGTTAAAGTAAATTCATTGGTTTCTATTTTAATTCTCTTTTAATCGTCTAAGTCAAGAAAAAGAGTGAGCGCTTCCCCTTTTTTGAGACTTATATGATAATAAACACTATATCGTTGGGTGGGAAGTATTGTTGAGTAAAAGCAATCTAAATAGATGACTCAGGGCTGTGAGACAATTATTCACTATTTTCTGACATTTATAAGACTAATATGAAATAGAGAATATCATGAAATATTTATCAATCATGAAACTGATTTTCCGCTGCTGAACTACAGGACGTTTACAATAATGTCAATATGAGTTAAATGATACATTTGTTCTGATGTCGTTCAGTTTATAAAATATGTGTTTATGGTACTGTAGTATATATTTTTTATTTCTGAGCTTTTGTATTTTGTTCTTGCAGCAGTTTGAGTAGTAGTCGTTGAGTAGTGATTTTTTTGTATTCTATGTGGAGGTATGTTTGTGTACTTTACTGGATAAAACCTGTGTTACAAATAAACTTTAAAAAAAATGGATCTTTGGTGTTTGGAAGATACTAATTCTTGTTTGTCTTAAATTACAGCTTATAACATTTGTTTTTTAATTCATCATGCTATGTCATGAATTTAATATTCTCTAACATTTAATGGATACAAAACATCATTGTATATTTCTTATCACTTTTACATTATGAGCGTGTAGCATACATTTCCTTTCCTCAGGCTTTAAGAGGCAAAGACACAAACATCAAGTCCTCCCTCTAGATGGCACCATGTCCTAAGTGACAAAAGGCCAAGCCTCGCCTCCATGTTTATCTGGAGGAGGGTGCTGTCATCCCTGGGATATTCATCTCTTATGTAGACTGGAAATCGGTTTTCAGTCCCATAAACAACCTCATGCCCACAGATAGTACAGCACTAAACAAATCGATGTCTCATCAGCACGATTTGGAGAGTCACATATTCAATGTTTCAAGATTAAAGGAGAGTTAGTGGGGAAGATTCACAAGTAAGTGTACAACTTTGGAGAGCTGAAACTGCAGAAAACAAACAAAAAGTCACCGCACTTTAGTAATTACATGTTTTATTTCAGTAAAATAAATTAATCAAAAATGGACACAAGTTTTAATATATTGAAAGAAACTAACTGTAATGAGATCATGCAAGACTGTAATGTCTTTTTAGTTCCCACATAACATCTGTGGATTGAACCAGTATAAATGACTTGTAGAAAATAATAGCTGTGCTACTGAAACAAGTGCCACTCTGAACGGAGGCGTTTTCACAGGGCATCGCTCATCGCACAGAGTACATTTCTATGTTCCTCATGTAAAACAGAACAGACGGAAATTGCCACTTGAAAGGGATTTTACAACAATTTGAAATACATTGTTACACTGTGTTTACCTCATTTGTTCTTTAATGCACATCATTTTGTAATGTTATGTCAATCTTGCTACTGTGTGCTTCTGTTATTCTGTAATGTAACTCAAATCAATTGCAATTTTTTTTCTTGAAATACAGACATTTAAATGATGTTGGTTTACTTGAATTGTACCATTTTAGATATGGGGGGCGTAAACATATGCTTTAATTTTTTTCTCGTAATATTCTTCCTGCACATGTGCAGTGGTGGCACTGTACTGGAAATGTCAGACTTCCAACTATAATACACAAAAAGTTAGAGTAAGAGTTGTGTGCAATTGTGCTTTAGTCCTAACAACACATTATACTTGCACCATGTACTTATACATTACATGTTACTGCTTACAGTAATACTTATATTACTGCGCATCAGTTTGGGTGTGAACTTACAACTTTATAAAACCAAAACACCAAATAGCATTGCATTCTGTGAGTCGCAGGATGCCAGAAAGTACACTGACTCAGTTGCGAGTGTAATGTCCACAAATATAAATATTATTATATTTATGGTATGTCCTTGTTTCTGGCATACATATTTTCACAAGAGCCTAGACCAACTGACCCTAAACACACAACATTGTATGAACCCAAACTCTTTGTAAAAGACACAACAGGGTGCTTATTACATGCTCTGATCATCTTTAGCTCCTGTTTGTGACCTAGCAAACATATAATGTATAACTCCACCTGCTCAGACTTTAGGTGTACAGGCTTTTATGAGACCCAGCAAAGTGCAAAGATTCAACAAGACACTGTAGATACATTTTTCAATCATGCCTCAGGTAATTTCCTCGACTTCTGAAGAGTGGTAGCCTCGTGAGGAGGTTAATGGTGATGGTGAAAGGACTGAACATCACACACAGTGTTATTAACACACATTTGAACACCTTTTTTTTCTAAGAAAGTTAATAGCTGATAGAATATCTCATGACTCATCTTCAGCAGTTTATAAAAACATCATCACACATGGCTGTAATATTCTTGTTAGCTTGTAGTGAGTTTGAAAACTGAAAAATAAATGACTTCCAATGACTGGGGGGGAAAAATAATATTTGCCTAACAGAAAACTGTCTGCTGTGAGTTATCATCTTCAACAAGTGCCACCGAGGGAATTGTTACCTTTCCATTTAACACAGTTTACATTCTTTACTCTGTGGCCTCATCCATACCCCATACTGTGAAGTGTAAACTTTTGTAAGTTAGTATACATTAATAGGTGTGTTTTACTGATGTGAACTCATCACACACTATTTGTTCGCCACACCTCAGCCCTGTTAATGAAAATGGCACTTTCCACTTGTTAGTTTGTTGTTTTCGAAATGTTGTACATTAACACAACACTTGAAATCGAGTCATATCATTATAAACACTTAATTTTCTTGCTTTCCCTGTGACAGCACACCCCAATTAAGTATTTGGAATACAGCTTTTCAGTTACATACGTAACTGCAGTCCTCTCTAAATGACTATTTGCGCTTTTTCGACATTAGTTTGGGAATTATTTCTTATCCAACCTTTGAATCACAAGTAGTATGCATAATACATAATATACACTTTACAATTTAGTAAGTGAGTACACTTTAAATACTTAATGCTGAAGAAACAATACAAGATGTGTTCCACACATCAATCAAATTGGGAATTTAGATTGCATTTCATGTTTCATTATGCCCATGTCTTTTTTTGTATAAAGCTCCTCCATTTCTAGTGCTCATTGCAGTAAGGTCAATATATTCAGCTTGTTCAATTTTGTAGTGACCCAAATTGTGGCCAATATATGAGGACACTTTGGCCCTCTACCAATTGTGTGATGTTACTATGAGTGCAGAGGAAGATTTGCAACACAGATTGTGCTTCTGTTTTTAGCTACATCAATGAAGTTGCCTTTTCCCCTCTAAAATGGCTTAACTTGCTTGTATTACCCTTTAAAGGCTGACCAAAATTGAAAGCAAATAATGGAGCAATAAAATACTTCCTTTACACTTTGATTTCTTGTTTTGCTCCATCAGCAAACAAATGGGTTGCATCTGTCAGTTTGGTACCACAAAATACTACTGAATCCAATAATGGATTAATCCTCAAACCACCAGCCTGTGACTCTTTATC
This sequence comes from Notothenia rossii, assembly GCF_949606895.1. Lineage (NCBI taxonomy): Eukaryota > Metazoa > Chordata > Actinopteri > Perciformes > Nototheniidae > Notothenia > Notothenia rossii. The sequence continues at coordinate 20,576,169 of NC_136904.1, forward strand.
CTCTCCTCACTGTATGCCATCACCTCGAAACAAACAGAAAACAACCTTTCTTATTCAAAATCTACTTTACACAAACAATGATCTGGATCTACATAGAGATGCTTTTGTACATATAGACACTTTAAAGAAGCATCAAATTATTTTCTTTTCAGTGAAGATTTACTTTAGTGTATTTTAAGTAACTGACACGCTGTTAGATCCATTCTGTGCTCTGCAGAGGTGGCAGACGTCAACTCCGGGGCTCATGTTTGATATCAGTTAGTGTGCTACACCAAAGATAACCAATGGGCAGTCAACGGCAAAAAGAAAATTCATTACGAACAATCACACAGAACACATCACTCGACTGAAAGAGGAATTCTGACAAGACGCTCAGGCCTGATGTGTGTTTCTTTTTTTCCATATGGAGGATTTCTTCCATGATTCATCCAGAGTAATTGAGTATGTGTGGAAAAGCATGTTCTGGTGTTGGTGTGTGTGTGTGTGTGTGTGTGTGTGTGTGTGTGTGTGTGTGTGTGTGTGTGTGTGTGTGTGTGTGTGTGTGTGTGTGTGTGTGTGTGTGTGTGTGTGTGTGTGTGTGTGTGTGTGTGTGTGTGTGTGTGTGTTGCATGGGAGTGTTTGTGGCTTTATGTTTAAAGAGAGCACCATTTTAAGACAAATATTCTTCAGAGAAAACAGTCACCTTTAGATTGCCATGAAGTCAGCAAGTCAATCATCTGAACCAAAAAAAAAGTATTATGTGTGCTAAGAGAGCGTTGCTCCAGTCTTACGTTACTGTGGGTGTTAGTCTTGGTGTTCCTGGAGGTCCCTCTGGGATTTTTAAGATTAGGTGTGTGAAGTTTGTTGTTCGTTTGCTCCTTCGGTCATAACTCAGGCACACTGAACACTGAAAGGAGGTGGCAATGTCGAGGGTGGTGTGAGATGGTGATCAGACAAAAAGGGTCTCAGAGTTAACATCAAGGTTGGAAGGGTGTGGTTTTGTGCGTTCGGTGGGTCAGACGCTGCACGACGCCTCTGTCACACGGTTCCATTCTCCTGCCTCGGCTTGTGGGGTGTTGTGCGAGTGGGCGTGCTCAGGGAAGGGGCCAAGGTGCAAAGGAAGCCAGCCAGCAATGTGAGACCCAGACCCCCCCAGGCACAAAACATGGACCAGCCATAGCCATGGCTAATGTCCTCAGGCAGGCCGTACATGTTGCGGGGGTAGCGGGATAACTCAAAGTTGATTCCAGCCACACATGTGCACAAGGAGATGATGCAGCATGTTCCTGTGTGAGCAGAAGAGACAAGCAGTGATTTAAAATGGTTTCAGTTTGAATACTTAATCCTTACATGTGCTGTACATCTTACTACAGGACAGGAATCAGGTTACTGCAGGTCATTGATCTACTACCTCATGCTAGACCAAAGATGCTCTTAGCTATCAAAAAATAACAACAGAAATGGAATAGAATGGATTTTGTATGCATATGTGTGTGTGGATGTGTGCATATGTGCTCTCACAGTACCTCCCATGAGAAAGAGTAGCCCAGCTACATATTGCATGAGGTCATGCTGCTGGCAGCATCCCAGCACTCCGATGATCCAGCCAAAGAGAATGATGGACACGGCCATTCCCACAAAGCCCGCCGTCATTCTTCTTAGATCTGCAGGCAGACAAAATGTCACCACTGACGATTGAATCTGAAGACTTTTTTCTACAACTGATTTTGCATTGTGGTAAAGCTGGAGTCTGTTGCCGTCAAACTACAGAGCGGATAGAAAAGCATCCATCACTCTATCAATATTAACATTTCCTTACACATTTTCTTGAAAATGTACTAAGAAACAGAAAAGGAATTTGTAAGATCTTTGAGAAAAATGTTTATAAATGCAAATTATATACAGTAATAAGCATAGAGAGTATATCATTTGGGTTTGCATGAATGCTAATAAACAAAAATAGGAACAAGAATACAAATCTAGAGCTAAGGCTTTGGTACAGCATGTTTTAAACAAAACATATCATAGCAGGAAATCATACTACTGAAACCAAAGCTCAACCACCTTCATCAATATGTATTTGGACAGGGTTATCAAGTAAGAAAGACAAAAGTGTCCAAGTGTTTCAAGAGGAGATTTTAAAGACACTGATCAGTCAGACCTATTGTCCTCAGATAAGCCACTGTGAAGCTGACGGCTTCCTACTAAAGATGATATGATAACCTCTGGTCATGAGTGTAGTCGTGGAAGAGAAGGGTTTAAAAAGTCGGTGATATATTCAGGAGCGAGGGGCAGTGTAATCATTCAAACTATCCTGAACTTAACATGTAATTAATGTAAAGAGCCTAGAATTGTGATCATTTTTATTATTGTGCTAGTTAAAGTTAACCTTGCTGCTGCATCTGTAGATGAACGATTGGAAATATCTGAAGGGAATGGCAGCAGAGGAAGACAACAGCATTCATTTATTTCACATTATATCTGTAAAAAAGAGAAAACAAACAAAAAAGAAGGCTGTTTTGTAAATGTATTTGAAATGTAAAAAAACAAAACTATTTTGATTTAATCAAAATGTACCTCTGTTAGAGCTGAGTTTACACACAATGTGATTAGGAGGAACATATAGAATACAAATAAGACAGGGCCAAAAACCATGCCTTGAGGAACGCCAGATTTAAGTCGACTAAAGCCCTGAATGCAAGTGGCAAGAGATAACATTGGAAATGGTAACTAAATATGTATTAGGTGATATGTGTGTCGTATCTAATTAAGTATTGAACGATGAGATGTTTGTTCATGGTTACCGTAAACGTTTTTGTTAACGCTTAAAAAGTAAATTAAGTGAATTGTTAGTTAAAAACAGTCAAAACCAGATAAATTGTTGTGGATAACTACAAACATTTTTAAAAACAGATAATCAGTGGCTAATTTAATTCCACCACCTCTATATGACAGACAAGACTTTGAGACTTACGGAGTGCATGCCACTCATCCTGTCGTATGGTCTTTGTGATGTTGATGGGTACATTTCGTGGTAGGATGGACGAAGAGTAGTGATACTTGACTGCGGTACATCTTTGAATTATTCCTGCCGGAGAGGAGATGGAGAAATATAACTGGAGCACAAATATATTTAATACAAGCAAGTTAACAAAAAACACAATTTAGTCAAAATCTCATTCAACACACAACTAAAATATTCATTCATTTTCACACCCTCACTTAGCTTTATTTTACGGAGATGGCCTTATTAACATCGTGTTCCCAACAACTACTACATTGTTATTAAGGAGGGATCAGAAAACAATATGTATTATTCTACAGAAGGCTTCATAAGGAAGCATACTTGTTCTCATTCCAGGTGAATCGCTCCATATTGACTGGATAGTCAGTGCATTTAATGGTGTTCAAAATAACGATACATAATGGATATATTCAAAAATATAAGTACAAGTATTTTGGCCTCAGCTCCCATTCAATATGTAAAGACACACATTTACTTTAGATTTCAATGTTTCACATGCATCTTCCCTTAATTTCCCATTGTTGAGGAAAGACATGTTATTTATACATTACTATGCATAGAAGCATTGCTGACATGTTTGTTTTATTTGGAATTTAATGGTTAGATCAAACAATTTGAAATGCGTTTGTCAAACATTGTTAATGTCCAATTTGTAGCCTTTCCTTTGCATAGCCAGGTTTGTGATCGTCTAGGCCTTGATCTGAATGCTATTTGTTGAGGCACCCAAGGCTACTTTAAAAAAAAGCATATTTCATCGCAGCATTTCTGTCCTAATATTTCATGCATTTCAATTCAGACTTAAGTGTCATGTAAATAAAAGCAAACCTGTGATACCAAATTTGATTCTCAGCATGTTTGTTACTTTGTCATAAATCTAAAAGTAATAAAATAATGAAAACGAATGTGTAAAATGGAAACCGCTGCATGCTTAACACCATATACTGTTGACATGACATTAGTCAATCAGAAGCTTTCAGTAATGACGCACATCTTATGTTCTGGAGTTGTTAAAATGTAACTTCAGTTAAGACTCAACTACCTTGATTCATAAATAAATGTGTTTGTTTAATTACTTTAATTTAGCTAAATACATGTTGGATGAACTTTGAATGCCCTGCAAACTGACAGTAGATCTACACAGATATTAATGATGTGTCTGATTAGTGTGGGAAGAAACAGACTGTGTTTGATTGACATCTTCCTGTACTCCTGCCTGCTTTGTTGCTCCTTTTGGGGCGGGACAAAGATGACGTTTATAATTGTTATCGGTACATTGATTGAACACCTGTGTGGGTTTGAAAGGCCTGATAAAATGCTGCTCAAAGTTCAACACTGAGACTGTAGACTCTTATAAACAGACGTGGAACATGTCTTTAAAAACCTTTAAGTGATAATTTAACAGTTAGAGAGAAGAGTTATTAATTTCCCTGCTGTCAAAACACTGAGATCACAAAGCCTGTATAATAATGGTTGGACAACATCAGACACATGTATACCTGTGCACTATTAAACTACACAAGACATTAGTCACTTAAAGGCTATTTATGAATTGTTTGAAATTGTATGCATCTGTTGAAATCTGATCTTGGTTATGTGTTAAATTGTGGACATCTTTTAACCCTCCTATTGTCTTTGTTTCCCGTTCTTACTTTGGTGTTTGCGGTCAAATTTGACCGGTCCTGTTTTAACTGCTATTACATTAACACAAAAAACATTAATCATCACCAAATGTCATTTAACACTCTTTTCAAACTGTAAATATTGTATCACATGTATTGCGTGTGCCAGGTGTGATCCATGTGGGGGGGGTGGGCACATAAGGGGGGGAACACATCTAGATTATGTGTGTGTGTGTGTGTGTGTGTGTGTGTGTGTGTGTGTGTGTGTGTGTGTGTGTGTGTGTGTGTGTGTGTGTGTGTGTGTGTGTGTGTGTGTGTGTGTGTGTGTGCGTGTGTGTGTGTGTGTGCGTGTGTGTGTGTTTTATCTGATCCGGATGGTTACTAATTCCTTTTCTTTATGGCGGTCGTTTTTGACACCATAGGTGTTCCCGGTCAAACATTCAATGAAAATTCAATGAAAGTGGTGATCAGCAATTTTGTCTACTGTGAAGGATATCATAAAGCCTTAATGCAATCGAATGTAAAACAAAAACGTTATGATTGATGAAAGTAGTAAATCGGTCAGATCAGGAGGGTTAAACGAGTTTGGTTCTGTGACTGTACGTTCATGATTGTGTTTAAGATGTCGAATCACTTCGACATGTGTTCCAGCTAATGCAATGTGTGCATGTATCTAAACATGAAAATGACATAGACAGCCTGAAAAAAAGAAAGCTGCCTTTTTCCCCTAACCTATAAAATGATATGCTTTCTGAATTGATCAGTCATTAGCAATTATAAATAATAAATAATAAAAGTGTTATAAAAATTGCTCAGGTAATGACACCAATATGTATCCTAAACATTATCTAAGGAGCAAATATGATCACAAGAATCAGACAATGCTACAGTAAGTAAACCCCTTAGAGTTATCATGTGTTTTTTTGCTGTAACTAGCAATTTCCCCTCAGTGGGACGATAAAGGTATTCTGATTCTGATTCACTTGTATTAGGTCACATATAAGTATATCTGGGGCTACTAACACTAATAGTTAATAAGATATTGTAGAAATGCGAACACAATCATTTGTGAGTAGTTTAGCACCACATAAAGTACAAAGAGTAGATATAATCAGGCACACATGTCCAATTCATAACCAATACAGTAGAGACAAATATCAACTTGGTTAAGCTTGTAAATATATTTACACAAGTATATGTTTGTAGGAGATTGTAAAATGTAATGTTTAAACTAGTTTGAATTACATGTAAGTTAAATAACAGGACAAAGCACAACCTTTAAAATGTAAAACAGGATTAAATCAACACCTGTCTGAGAATGTCAACAACAATATCAAAAAGGTTGCATTGGGTTAATGGGTATACTACAACGTCTACAGTCAACTAAAACTAAATCTCATTATGTACAATATATGAGATATCAAAAACATTGTTTACTCTTTACCATGAACTTCTGACAATATATCACAATCTTTAAAACCAGAACTATTCGTAGATCATCTTAACCACAGCCTTTGTGTTGTTATTGTCTTTAATGTGATTTAAATGTTTCATAAATTGGACATTTTTATGATGAAACCTGTCATTGTTGTTTAGCTCAATACAATATTGATGGCAAAGACATATAAGGATTAAACAATATTTGTCATTCTTCAGGGACAATGCTTAGGAGAGAAAACTGTCCCTGGTATGTTTGTAGGTGTCATTTGACAGCTGAAATCACTACAACTACTTGTCCCACCCGTGTTTCTGCACAGAATCGTTCCCCTCTGTGTGTCTGCTCAGTTTTAGGATCTGTCTGGATTAGGTGTACCATAAATGAGTGAGGCCTGGAATATGGCTTCTCATTGTTGTTCAATAATGAGGGCAGTGCATTATGTTCTCTATGCTGGGGCTTGAAACTCAAACAAAATGTATCAATGATTCAGATCGTTTTGTAGGAAAGAAAAAAGGGTAACATTAACCTTTAAAATATGTTGTTTGGTCTAGATGAAAAACGGGTTCAGAAAATAGAGGAGCAGCCATTAGAGAGAGACTCAGTAAAAGGGGGATCACTCAGCACCTTGGACAGCGTAATGTACCAATAAAGAATAACCTTAAAAAAAAACACATGCCCATCTCGTCTTGTAACCTTCAAATATAAAACGCAAATAGATATTAATGAGAGAGGGGAGAGGGCCTCTGTACCATCCTGTTTGTGTCAGGCTATGTGTGAGCTCATCGCTGAGCATCACGGCCTGGTGCACCCAGGGAAAGCCAGACCGCTCGTGTTTACCTTTGTAAATAAGGTCCTCGGTCTCCAGGTCGAATCCCTCCCGGTGACACTTCCTCCAAAGCCCGGAGATGGTGGAGTTAAACTGCCGACTGCAGTGAAACTCCATGGCAGACGCTGCGGCCAGAAAGTGGCGCTTCCCCCGGATGAGAGCTCCAGCGTCTGGGCCGTTACCTTTCCTCTCCAGGCTCTTAGGAGGCATCTGGAGGGGGAGGTTGTGGTTGGAAATGTAGATGTACCCCGGGTCGTTTCGCTTGTTGGCATAGTTTTTACACCTCTCTCGATGTCTCCGCGCGTCAGTTTCGTACCAGTAATCGGTGCAAATGGCCATGGCGAGCAGCCCGAGCGCACAGAAAGCCAAGAAGAGCCCTGTGCCTGTTAATATTTTCATAGCGGCCATCTTCCCCGCTCGATGGAGAGCCCAAACAGTCGCAAGAAGGTTCCTCCGTGGCCGTGGTGGTGATGGTACCGCGTGAAATGAATCACGACGGCACTCACAGCCTCACGCAGTCCTGCACTAGGAGCATGATGGTGCAAGGCCAGCGTTGTCCGGACTGGATGCTGCGGTCTATTGTTGTGGTACCCGGCGGATGCAATGTTGTTCCCACCATCTGTTATGGTACAGGAGGAGAGGGGATGGATGGCGACCAACGCTGTGAGGAGGAGGATGAGGAGGAGGCAGGGCAGGAATGTAGTAGCGCGCTCTCTCCTGCAGGTTGCTGCGGGATGGGGAGGACAGCTGCTCTGCTGTGGGGGAGTGGTCATTTGTGAAGCTTCAATGGACACCTTTTGGATTTGGTAAACATGTAAAGTAACAGATGCAGGTGCGGGGGGATTTTATATGGAAATTATATTTAAAATAATATTTGTATTCCGACCTTGAAAACATGAACAGCAGCAGAACAAAGTCAATTCTATAAAAACACGAGTTCTAATAACATAGGAACATAAGAACCAGTTTCGAAAACCTTCCTATACATTATTTTGTAATATTAAACGTTATTTTAGAAAATGAATACATTAATCATTTAACACACAATACACTTCGGGTCAGCATATTAACTTACATAAGCATATTAACCTTAATGGTTCTCACCATTACAAACTATTAATTCAAAGGGCTTTCATCCATGTATGGTGATGCAATGAGAGCAGGAAAACCTTTTGTAAATCGGCAAAAATCCAATATTAGGAAAAGCACATTAAACTTAAGTTTAAAGAAGACAGGTAAAGAAAGGGCATCAAACAAGCAATACATATATTTGAATACAACATGGTGGATAAGATCTGTTGTAATTTGTAAATATTTGTGTGTCAAATACATTTGGTTATTTGGCATTTGAATGCCTTTTTTTGCAAGGTAAATTGCAGTAACATTGTAAACCTTGTACAACACACTTTGGCAAGCATGCTTTAAACTTATGTCATTAAAAAATGTTTGGATTAAATCAATTCCTAAATTTACCAAAAACGTACTTACTCTTGCATACACAGGTATCTTTAGTTGCATATTTATAAATGGCTCACACTAAAATAAGTCTCAGTCGATAGATAGACCATCTGTTACCTAGATTATTGGAATTGATTCCTGATAGTACAGGATAACGTTACAGCGATACAACAATTGTTTTCAAGTTCTTTTTAACTTCAAGTTGTAAGTCATAAGTTCCCGTGTTGGAGAAATTCCAAATTCAAAGTTTTGTTGTTTGACGTGTTGACTACAGGCAATAAATCAAAACGCTGATAAAACATTTTAGGACTTTGTAAGCAGAACTGTAAAACAACTGAGCAAACTGTAATATTTGTCCACAAGACCAACCAGATATTCTAATCCAGACTCCTGGAATGTACCACTTGGACTATAAAGTTATGAGAACACAGCGGAGTATCAATGAAAAATGTGCCACTCAAGTGTTTGCACTGCCGTGTACACAGTGGCTGTTTGTTGTCCTTCTGTGCTGCGAGGAAGGCTCCCACAGACAATAGGCAGCTCGCAGGCTGATGACTAAGGAAGGCAACCCGCCGCGGAGTCGTTATGGCAACAGAAGCTTGCCAAACAGAATGTGTTGATATTGGACGAGTGTGAGTGCACAATCAAAGCCCACCTCCCTCCACTCCCATTTTAGGCACAGGACCTTTGCAGTAAAAATATCTGTCCTCGAGGACACGTTTTTGTGCAGCGAGGTCAAAACACACTGGGCTGCCTCAGCATCTTCACACAGCTCTACCAGTCAATACCAGGATGCCCTACACCCACCGAGATCATTATAACAGCCCATTGAATATTCATAATAATCACATGCTAGTGTGGTTATGGCTATTATTAATAAACAGCGGTTTTTTGTCTCAAAAAGGTCTGAACATTTTGTTTATTTCCTTAGGTGTTGAAACCTTCACCAACAGCTGTGTCAACAATGCAGTGCTTTAAACAATCCTGTATAGTTATCGGTCCCTGGTTTCAAAGGATGCGAGGCAACAACTATAAGTATATCATTTTATTTCATTTATTTAAACTTTATTACAATTATTCACTCAGTAAAAGATCAGAAATGTGCAGACCACTCGAGTGAGAAAAATACAAAACAGACAAAAAACTAGTTTGGTGTAGAGTTGACATTATTGTAACAGGCCACCCTGACTTATTTCTTAATACAAAAATATGTAATGTGGGGGTGCACGTCTGAATAAACTATATTTAGCTTGTCTTATTTTCAATAAATATTTAGCAGATACATTAAAAGTAACAGTAACAATACATACAAAGTTTAAACAATTTAGGTTTGAATATTTTTTAAAGGAGGTTGTCCTTGTAGCTGTCTAATAATACCTGTTCTGTTATACCGGCACATCAGCTGTACCTGTGTAAATGTATGTGCAAAACAACATGATTGTCTGATCACCAATAGAAGACAATTTGGTAGAAAATATTCATACAAACTTCACTTGACTTCCTGCATGTTTAAGATTGGCACATTTGACTAGTGTCCAAATAAAATGTCCTGTCAGCAGATCAAAAAAGCTTTCCTTTGGGTCGTCCGTGCAAAAAGTGCCGTTCTTCTATCAGATGTTTTTCTTTGTAGTGTAACATGATGTTACGTTTCCAGGAATGAGAGGTACCAGATATGAGGGGTTGGTTGAGAGCTTTAGTGTTTGGTTAAGGCGAGATGGGGATTTCCTCAGCGTTCAGTCAACGATGGCAGAGAGCACAGCCATGACAGCCATGCCACAGAAGATTAGCAGGACATGCAGGAGGGACTGCCTGTGAAAGCAAAAACAAAGGGTACGGATTCAGACAGATTCAAGGACATAAAATAAATATGCCTGTTTCAACACCACAGAACAAGTTATACAATGTGTTGTTTGTAAATATCTTTCGGCAGAGTGCTGCAGGGATGATGTATTTCAGAAGGCTGACCCGTTTGTACAGCACATAACAAAAAGCCAACAGGATTTTGGATATTTGGAAAATAGATCCTTAGCAAACAAACAAACAAACAAACAAACAAACATGTCTGGTACTTATTTAGTTCCGCAAGATAATCTCCACATATTAACAGCACTTATATGTTTTTATGTCTCATTTAGCCACTATTCTATTTAAGACAAAGAAGTTTCAGAAATTCCAGAGTGGAGTATTTACTGACATGCAGTATTTTATGTTATGAACAAACTCTCAAAAACGTATTTTAAACACAGACCAAATTTCACGAATCTAACCAAAAACTAATTCAGAAAACCCAGCCTTAGTGCTATGGAACCATATTATATATGTGAAAAGCATAGACTGTTTATAAGAAGTGACCAAAAATATTGATCAACACATGTTTAGGCGATCAAAATGTTTTAATCAACTTCATAATGTGAAAACCCACTGTGAAAGGGTTATTTTTCAGACCCAGAGCAGCCTGCTTGCTCATAAGTAGGTCCTCTTTGTGTTTCTGATGCAAACAGGCACATAACCCATACCATAAACTGGACTCCTCCAGCAGATCAGGCACCACATTCACCATAGCTATGTAGAGGAAGCCTCCCGAGGTGAAAGGCAGTATCCAGGCAGTGGCATTTTCTAGGAAGGGAAGGAAATACTTCTATAAAACAGTATCCAGGTGACAAAAATGTATTTGATTGCTTGAATACTTAGAATCTTACCTGTGCCTTTTGGCGACTGAGCACACAGAGCGAAGCAAGCTCCCAAAACACCAACCAGCGCCGTGGACAGCTGCATGCAGGCTGCACTCCACCGGTCGAACCCGGCCCTCAGCAGGATGGCAAAGTCCCCCACCTGCAGATAAGGACAAGTCCCACAGCAGACAAATGGCATTACAGTCAGCGTGTTTACAACCACTGTAGCAGTCTGTTGTTTTCTATTACTTTCTGGTATTTAAACATAAAAGCCTCAGGTTGTAGAATGGAACCAAAGACTCTGTAATCTCACCTCATGGGGGATTTCATGGAGCAGGATGGCAAAGGTGGTAAGGTATCCAACCTGCAAGAAAAGATTCATTAACAATGTGCCCGGTATTATTAATAGGGAACTGTATTCTTGAAAGCACCCGTTGAGTAGAGTTCTAAGCTCTATGTGTTCAGCGAGCGGTGCATAGTGCAACGAAGGGAAATGTAGAAGAGCTGCTCAAAGAGCTGCAAAGCTGTGACAGCTTAAAGTCTTTTATAATTCCACATGAAGAGGATGATGAGATATCAGTTGTGAGAAAGTGTACTTATACACACACACGTCACATCTAGGTAAGAGGCTATTGAATACCTGCAGGTTGACAAAATAAATCATTTCAAGGATGAAAACTTGTTAGAGTTAGACAATAAGAGAAAAAAAGCCACAAGATAGAATAGAAACCTTCTTTCTTGGAATTTCTTAAAAATTGTTAAGGACATTATGGTAAAAGATCTCATTGTAGGAAATACATATTTTTTTATGAAACTATTAATATATAAACATTGGTTAAAATTACATTGAGTACCAGAAGCAACATTTATCCGGGTAATACCATTTGCTTTTTTCAGGTGGGCCAAAAATGTTAACATAGCTGAATGATGTAATGTGGTTTGTAGTTGAGCCAATAATATAATTAGAAAAATTAAATAAAGCCCTAGTACAATTTTGAACAGCTCCCTTTAAGTATAACACTTAAAGGTGGGGTATGTCATTTTGGAGAAACCAGCTCGAGTGTGCTAGAATTTGAAAATACACAACTGGAAAAAATCTGCCACTTCCTTCCAGAGCCCCTCCTCCAACACACACGACCAATGAGGGCACAAGATAAGTTTGTGCACAGATGGAAGGCTGACAGGCAGGTAGGCTATCCACCTGCTATCCAACCAGGCTATCCAACCAATCATTTTAGCCGGCCCAGCTAAAATAACTGGTTGTGCTTTTTACAGTACTACGGCTTCCACAGATAAATTTTTTAATGGATTTATTGTCAAAGCATTTAAGATATTCATTGCTATCGGGATTTTAAGAGCACTCCATGGAATATAACAAAAAGTGTTTCTGAAATAAATGACATGATCCTCATCTTTGTTAATAACTGATACAAATATATATTTTTTAAATCTTCAACAGCAATTCAGAATTAAAAACTGTGAACATCTTCATGTTTAATTAAAGTGCATTGATACAGATTATTTTTATTGCAGCATTACATTGTGGCAAAGTCACAGTGTGATAAATGTGCTTGAGAGTGAACAGAAAGCACCGGTGAGATGTCTTGTATGTGTACGTTTCAGACACCTTGTTAACTTCCTCTCTGGCACGGCGATGTGCGGTTCACGCTGCTAGCCTTATGTCCCTCCAGCTGGACTCTCTCCTTATAAAAGATATAAATATACAGTAACCTACCGAAGCCAGCATGTTACTGCAGTTTAGAGTGCACTTTTTTTTATCTAGCCTGTACGATAATTAAACAAAGTAAAGTTTTTAAATGAAAACGTTGGCTGTCCTGTAGTGATTGTCCACTTTCAGGACTGTAGCTCTGCTGATGCAACAGGTCTTCTGCACACACTGCCAAATTACCCAGATCCATTTCCTCTCTTCTCTTTTATTCAGTATTACTGCGCTCCTCCCCGGCTATTTTGCAGTTCTCTTGCATAACAGTTGATCTTTGAAGAGCAAACATGCTAAAGTATAGACTAATAAAATAATATTTACTCAGAATGGACCTTTAACAAATAGTCTTTAATTGTTTGGAGGCAGGCTTTGAGTACCAAAACCAATTATTTTCATGTGACATGTTCACAAATCCTAAAATGATCAAATGACTCTTTCTATCATTAGTAATATTAGAGAGTAGATAGAGTAATATTTGTAGTTTTCTAGGCTGTTGGCCAGGAATGAGTAATAATTAAGGGGTCAATCCATATTGACAATAACTAGCACTTAAAGGTCTATATTTGTAATATAATCTTAATCATCCGACCTACACAGTGACATGACAGACAGCTGCATGTCAGTTTAAGCAATTTATTTATCAGCCATGATTGTCAGTTCATAATAATGAGCTCATTTGGTTTGAGACCCCGGGGAGCGATTTCAACTGCAATTATACTTTATGAGACAAGGAGCTCATGTATAATAAATATGCATGCTGAGGACTTAATGTGAATGTAATCACATTCTCACATACGAGTCATTTGTTAGACCGGTGTGATTAGAAATGTAGACATCATGAGCACAAGACCCTGCTAACACACTGCTGATGACTGAAGCCTCAGGGCCATAACTGTTTTTCAACTCAATTTCCTGCTGGTTTTGTTTTTAGTTAAAGACATTTCACTATGAAATGTACCATGGAAAGTTATGTTTCAAGGGCTGACGGCATGTCATACTAACCTCGAGTTAGATATGCTTTCTTTTGAGATTGTCAAATCTTTATTGTAATATTTACAAGGCAAAGGATAAATCTATACCCAAGAGAAAAATGGAGACAAAGCATCCGAGCAACTTCTTTGTGTGTGCGTAAAACACATTTGAATTAGAAATATAGACATTGTAAGGTCACTCATTTCTTGTCTTTTATTTGTTAAAATGATCACAGTCTCTTACCTTTTTGCTAACCATAAAACTTCCCGCTACTGCCAGTCCGTGGGTGAAGTTGTCGATGCAGTTGGCCAGCAGGTTTAGGTATCCACTCGTCTGTGAGACACAAAATAAAAATGACACTCAAAAAGGTGAAGACTACAAGAAGTATGGTTTACTGGAAAGTTTTTTTTTTTAAATCTGTCACAGACTCATCTTATTTTATTTAATCGTTTATTTGGCAGGGACAATGCACGGTAATGAACACTTAAAACATTCTAATGTGTCAAGCGTAACAGTGCCAGATTTAGCTTTCAGCTAATTTCCATCCACAGTACCTCACATAAAAATATTTAAGAAATTTACATTTTACAAACATTGTAAAAACAAAATACATGTTATGCAAAAAGTGCAAGAGCAGCATACACACGTATTTATGACATGGTAATACAATATAGCAGCAACGACATGTAAAGTGCAAGAGAATATACAAGAGCTACATAAAGTGCAAGAAGAGATGCCCCTGTAATAAAATGCATTTAGCGGTGATTGCACGTCTGTTTGTTTCTCATCCATTCTTTGAGTTGACCTTTGAAGCTATTGAGAGTAGGACAATCCCGTATCTCAGTTGGGAGGCTATTCCAGAATGAGCTGCCTTCTGGTTTCTGACCTCGTGCAACGTCCAGTGTGTTTTTTGTGGATGAATTCCCCTAAGGGAGGGGGGGCCAGTCCATGTAAACATTTATAAAAAAAACACATACTTTAAAAGACTTACAATTGTCAAAACTCAAGGAATTGTGTTTATCTCGGATGGTACAGTGGTGGTATGAACAAGGCTTTCTGTCAAACACCTTGATAGCCCTCTTGTACAGCTGTTCTATGGGTTTAAGGTTTGTAGCACAAGCAAACGACCAGTTTGTAAAACAGTATTCAATGTGGGATAGAATCAAAAAGTGGAGGTGTGACTTTGCAGCATCGCCAGTTTTATCGACAACTTTGAATATGTTTCTTAAAAGTCAAGTTCGAGTCCAGTATGACTCCAAGATACTTGAACTGGGAGACTAGTTCTATTTCTGATCCGTTTAAAAACGCATGAGATCCTTCGATAAAATACAAGTGTGGTTAATTTCAAATTGGGCCTATTCAACACCCAATAATCGATATCTTGAACATTGTTTGTTTCAGTTTAAGTTACTCCCAGTTTTGTAGTCTGACCCATTTATACAAAAAAGGCTGTAAATGATCCTTTCCTCGCAGGAAACAAAAGGAAGCTGCTGATTATGTGCCACAATACCTCGGGCAAATAGTTGGTGTAGTATAAACATGTTAAATTATGTCCGTCCTCGCACCCTGTCTGTGCTGGGAAAAACCAAAGAAAGGGATGGGCCAATGCAGGACATTTCTCCATAATATGTTTCTTTTTGTGAATGTCTATTAAAAAAACATCAAGGTTAGATACAACCTCTTAATTTACTCACAACTGCAGATTTTGAAAGTGTTCAATTTCTGATTGGACATTTGTATAATTGATTTAATATTGGTACTAAACCACACTGAGATGTAATACATGACTGAATTTAAATGTACTCTTATGTTCATGTTATTTCGTTATGACATGTGTTCGTTCACAAGTCAGATACAGTGTAAAGGATTCCAGGGTTTATTTGCACACTTTGGTGATATGAGAAAGGTAAGGGTTGTCCTGCAGCAGCACTAAAGGACTAGTTCTGAAAATAAACATGAGAAATATTCCAAGATAAACTGTTAGAAATATATATATTTATGAGGTATTAGGCTGAGAATATTCAGGGTTTCTAAAGACCTTCAGTAATAAAAGGCATTTCTAAGTAAAACAGCATTTTAATTGCAATAGCAAAATGTACTTTAAAATAGCCAATAAGTCTTGTTGGTTTCATTAAGCCGTCCAATTTGCTGGTTCTGAAATAAACTAAAAGGAATCGGGTTGGATTATTAATGAAGCAAAAAGTGCTTTCTTACATACACAACCCATATCAAGTATTTACCCTTAGCGGTGTCTTTTATTTTTTAAATGTGTTGACTGGGAACGTTTTGGTTGTCAGAAGTACCTTGATCTTCTCTGATCTTCCCTGCAGACTCTGATGCTTCGAGGATTTCCATGACTCAGCAGGGTGCCCGTTTCTGAGTGATGCCGCTGCCTTTCCATGGGAAGCTGCATCAGACCGCAGCTTTGGAGGAAAGAGGAAGAAAAACAAGGCAAAAATAAACATATAGTCCCAGCCTCTTTTTTATATATAGCATTTCTTAAATAAATAATCCTTATGTTAGCATTGCCCATTAGTGTCCACCATCAGTAATATTCCCAGTCATTCTAAAAACAGACAGTCAATGCTAGCCTAGATTTAACAGCGCAATAAACATGGATTTTATTGTTGCTCCCACTGTGTGAGAATGGCTTTTAACTCCTGCTGGCAGAACAGCTGTTGAAGAAAGTCCTGATTATTTCTCTAACTTCCGATATGCTCAGGAATAACAGTCATTTGTACTTTTGCTGTATTTTTCAGACCTAACAGATGACCTTTAAACACCACTCAACATTTAACTATATATGATGAATATAAAAAGGAGAGACTGATTCATTTCAGGCTAAAGCCTCTGTTTTCCGAGAACAGACAACTTCCTTGTTCCCTCTTTCAGAAACCACTTATGTTGCCATTTAGACTGATAGGCAAATTAAATGAAAGGAAATAGCCTGCTGTCTTCTGGTCGCGGCGGGGACTTTTTTGCTCCATGTCTATGATTGAAGCATTAGGATGTAATAAAGCATTGAGGTTTTCCGGTCTGAGATTTGAGCAAAATTATCTCTTTAATATACCCGATTTAAATGACCTAGACATAAAGAAGGTGATTAAAACTCCTCTTCACATTTCCTACCAAGCATTGTAGCTCTCCACACATATCCATCAGAAACACTCTTTGGTTATATTTTCCCAACCACATATTTTAGGAGGAAGACATATTTTTAACCTGTCTTTCCCTCTCACTGCCACACTTTATTGTTGCCTCTGTCTGTAAGCTGAGTGCTCTCCTGTGGACAGTAAAATGGCTAAAAAAGCTATAAATAGTGACGGGAGGAGCTGAGCCGTGGATGCAAATCTTCTCCCTCACTGGAAATACAAATACAAGAGAGGGAAATGACAGCCTGCACAAACACTCTGCAACCAGCCATTCATGTCTACAAAGAAACCAAGCATTAATAAAGCGTCACATTTATAAATAGCATTACCAAGCAATAAACTCTCCCTTTGAAACCAGTTAACAAAACTAATTAACTAATTCAACCTAGTACAGAGTAAATATGTCTTATATGTTTAAATTTGCTCATTGATTAACCCATTTTTTCCCCAGAAGTGTGCTGCTCGGCTACGCATCGCGTCTCACTAAAACCCAGTTCAAATGCACGTTTAAGTGTATTGTGTCCTAATATCTGTCCTTCTTAACACTCAAACCGCCAGGGGTCGCTGTATACCTAAAACCGCCAACGGGTAAAATTGACCCGCTATTAGAATGCATTGATTTTCAAGGGACAATGTTCTTTTATTTATCATACTAGAACACAGGGTTAATAGTGAGTTTTGATCGCACAGGGATGACATTTATACCAATAGAATCTGTGGACTCTCAGCTTTTATGTTATATCTAGTTTGTGCAGATTGCATGAAGTATAAAATATTTATACGGTGAGTTATGTGCAAAGTGTCTCTATCTATCTATAACTATCTATCTATCTATCTATCTATCGATCGATCTATAACTATCTATCTCTCTCTCTCTCTCTATAAGGTACCGCAGTAGACAACAGCCGTTGCTATAGCAACACGTCATGTTTATGTTTACGCGCGAGATCCATAGCGCGAAAATCACTGCATTTTCTATAAGGTAAATATTACCCGCTGGCACTGATGGGTATAAATGGCAATTTTTTGGGCCATTTTTTCAATCTGACTTCATATTGACAATTTTTAACAACAGCGGGTGCTAGAAAACACACTTTCAGGAAAAGTCGGACTGGGAGACTTGAATATTTTATTGAAAAAAAGTTACATGCCATCAAGACACAGCTGCGGGTAAAATGTACCCATTGGCGGTTCTAGTGTTAAAGATCTCCTATCATGCTATTTTTAGGCATATATTATGGGTATCGGATATAGACAAATATATAAAAAACATGTCTATGATGTGTTTTACTCAAAATACCAAACAGATCACCCATTTAGCCATGCATCATAGCTCTTAGCTTTAAAAAAAATAAAATAATAATAATAAAAAATGAGGGGGTGGGAGCTAATGCCTGCTCAGAATTCTACCGAGATACTCATCTAAATGCTGCCGTCATGAAACGCCACCATGTTCCAAACCACATCAAGGATTATTTCTGAAACACTATGGAGCTCAAATGCTTTTTCTCTCACAGGTTTACCACAAGGTGAGTTCCTTTTTTTACACATACAGATGTAGCACGCTAGAATGCACTCCACCCAGCGGATTTAAACCAGAAACCCAAGGGATCCCAGTGGCTGAGATTTTAAATCCCTCCAACTATTTCCTGAGAGGGGCAGATTTCTCCATTTGCTCAATTGTGGGATTTAACCATGAGATGGCGCTTCATTCACAAAAACACAAAGACAACTGGGTGAACTTTGGTCTTCAGTTTGTTTCCTGAACTTTCAGTACTTCAGTAATGTTATTTGTTATGGTTTTCCCAGGCTACTATAACAAAAAAACATCAACATTTTAGATCAAATAAAGTATATCTAATCTTATTATCTTATTTGTAATTCAATAACATATAGTATTTATATATTAAATAATCATAATAATAATAATATAAAAGTTTACACTTCTTTATTGTTTATGCTCATACTTTTACCTTTACAATAGTTTGCTTGAATATGCAGTATATATTTTGTAATATTGTTGTGGTGTTTTTACACAGTACAGTAGATCAAAGTAAATCAACGTATACATTATCATGTATTATATTGTGTTGTATTATTAAAGTGGAGCTATCATGCTATATTTGAATAATATAGTGTAGGACCATACTAAGGCATATTTATACTTTTTATTTTTCAAAATACCAAAGATCATGGATTTTAGCCATTCCTCATTTCGCTCAATTTAACACTGTCTTTGCATGGGCTGATTCTGTGAGAACAGCACCATCTACAGGCCTGGTATATGTACTACAGCGTCTCCAGCGCTTTGGAGCGGCAATGTCCGTGGTTGTCTCCTCCTGATTGGTGGAGTTGGCCCAATAGCCGTAGCGCCAATTATGTGACGTCCAGTGTTGGGCAAGTTACTTTTAAAAAGTAACTAGTAATAGTTAAAGTTACTGCTCTCCAAAAAGTAACTAGTTACTTTATTAGTTACTAAATTATAAAAGTAACTAGTAACAAGTTACTTTACTTAAAAAATAATAACAATACAAATACAAGTTTTTGTGTTGTTTTTTGCTGACTAGTTCTCTGAAGGTAACAGGCTCGACCGTTGCGATGGGCAGCATGTCCTCAACAACATACCTGGCAATCTATTTAGTTGACTCTGGGTGACATGTGGCGATTTGAAATAATCGTTTTTTGGCTGTTTAGATGGTGTTGCTCCATCTGGGTCACTGCCGGTGGTTGAGACGGTGGGGTCTTTGGCGACTAGTTTTATAGCCCCATGTACATTAGTTAGGTGCTTCAGGAGATTGGCCATTGCTGTTATTCGATGTGGACAATGCTTTCTGTCCTGCAGAGTTTACATTTTACCGTAATATTTTTTGCGTCCTTTATCCCCACAAATTGAAAATAGTGGTTATATCTCCAAGTTGTAAATGCACTGCTGCTCTCACTGATACTTGCATCTGCCATTGTGTGTGTGTGTGTGTGTGTGCTGGTGGTGAGCGTTGCCGTGTGTGTGTGTGTGTGTGTGTGTGTGTATGTATGTATGTGTGTGTGTGTGTGTGTGTGTGTTAGCATTAGCAAGTGTTCGTGTGTGTGTATGTTCCCCATAAGGCAAGACCCGCCCAACTCTGTCTCTGATTGGCTTACCCTAACCCTAACCCCGCGTTAACCAATCATCACTCCTCTCTGGTTACTTTCACTTTTCAATGGTACTGTGAGAGGACATCGCTGTATTCGCCTGTAAGTTACATCCGCAGGGAGATTCGTTTCAGTTCCATCACATAATGTAACGCAGTAACACAACCCATTTAAATCACAGTAACTATAACGGCGTTACTTAATGGGAATAGGTAACTAGTAACGCTATTAGTTACCGCAAAAGTAGTTGCGTTACAGTAACGCGTTACAGTTACGCGTTACTTTGTAACGCGTTAGTCCCAACACTGGTGACGTCACAGAAGTGTCCAAATCTGGATCAGTCTTCATCAGATCTGTTGCAGCCCCTTTTTTAGAGATTTGGTTATGGAGGAAAATAGAGAGGGTTGTGTTTTCTGACACTTGGTGAGTTCCCTGGAACACCGGGGACACATCATTATGTATAAAATACGTACAAAAGTGCATTTTGCATGATAGGTCACCTTTAAGTAATATCATACATTAACCACATTGTAACATATGCCACATTGATGAACACATTTATGCGTCAATAATTACAACGGAGTATTTCTAAATATAAGTTGTAAAAATACTTATATGTATTTAATACTAAGAACGTAATGATTCATTTTACTTTCAAATGATAATACTTTTCACTTGGGCAATTGACAATTTTGAATGCAGGACATTTACTTCCAACACGTATTTTTACCTAGGTAAATAATCGGAATACTTCGTCCACCTCTGATTTTGGACCCTGTCAATGTTTTTAAAACTTTATTTAAATGTTGGATATTTCCACAGACCCTTTCAGACCGGCAATGCTGGAGAACAGAAGGGGGGGGATGGGAAAGTTGTGTCACATTCCGATGGCCCATTACTAGATTTGAAACAAAGACAGTCACAGCCCTGCATTGATCACCTTAAGGCCCAGATATACCGGCCAGTCACCTGAGAAGTCGCCGACGCCGACTGTTGCGTCGCCGGACTCTCCTGCGTATTTGCCGACTTTGCGCACTGGAACACACCGCAAATCCGAGCCGAGCACGTATGAACTGCGTATGCGGGAGTGGCAATAACTCTCCTTACCAGCAGGCGGCGGTAGTGTGTATTCATCATTCAAAGGAGGCAACAACCGGAACAACCGGGAGACAGAGAAGAAGAACAGACTCCGTGATATAAACAAACAACAAATAGCGTTTTTCTTTCCATTTTCACTCTCGTCCATTGAAAACATGAACGAACAGGAGCTCTATAAACCGATGAGGTGAAATAGCCGTCCGTGTGTGTTCCATCTTCCATTTTAAATCATTTGTTTACCTCCCTCACTTCCGTTAACGCTTCTCATGCACTGATTTGCTAGCTGAACAGCCAATCAGTGTTATCCCTTTGTCCGACTTCCGGTGGTGTTCCAGACGCCGATTCAACATGTTGAATCGGCAAGAAAAGGTGTCAGGTCGGCAGAAAAGACCCGACGGTGCGGCGCACACCACTCCGAATAGGGCGTGCCCAAGCTCATGTTCGGCCCGACTCCCATTTACTGCCGATTTCGGGCCGGTGTATCTGGGCCTTTAAGGGAGCTGTGGGGGGTGGTGAACGGTACATGGTCAATGCTTGTTTATAAATGTTTGCCAATCAGACATGGACCAAAAAAAGGATCAGTCTATGTGTCGAGGGGGGACTAGAGACGCCCCTCTGTCTTTACAGCCATGGTCCGGTCTGACAGCGCTCAGCTGCAGAGGAAGAGATAGAGCACTGCTCTAAACAAAGTCAAAAATAATATATCCAAAACGGAATAAATATTATTATTATTATTAATACGTTAAGTCTTGTTCATTGTTTCTCACTTCTATAAAATGTTTGATATTTCCACAGACCCTTTCATACCGGCAATGCGCGATGGAAGCAACAGGAACTGCGACAGCATAAATATGCAAACCCAAACCTACAGTTAAACTTTACTGCTGGAGAAGAGAGAACACAGGGGGGTGGGAGATCACAGGGGGGTGAGAGCTGTGGCTGATGGGCCATTAGGTGTGTAAACAAAGAGAGTCACACACAGCCCCCGCTGATCAGCTGATCACCTACTGAGACCCCATTTACACGGGAACGCAAACGAAACATAAACAAACCGAATATGATATCAAAAAAGTATTCCGTTCACACGAGACCGCTCGAAAGCGCTGGAGACGCTGTAGTACATATGTCGGGCCTGTAAGTGGTGCTGTACTTCCGCACGAGACCGCTCGAAAGTGCTGTAGTACATATGCCGGGCCTGGAAGTGGCGCTGCACTTCCGCCACAAAATACACCACAAGCAGCGAAGAAGACCCCCGAGCACGGTTGCCCTTCTGATTATTCTCCGCGATGGATTTAGCAACATGTAGTTCTCCATGTCAGAATCAGAATACCTTTATTAGTCCCACAGAGGGGAAATTTGCAGCGTTACAGCAGGAAAGAGCCACAGACATGTCCACTTGTTGTTGATGGTTGTGGTAGAGGAGCTGTAGATTTTGCACTAACATCTGTAGCATGGTCAGTAGCAGTAGCCAGTAGCTACTAACAGTAGCTACTGACCATGCTACAGCAGTGAGCAGCAGAGGTGGGGAGAGGTGGGGCTATGGCTTCATCGTTATCAGGAAAATGATCGTATAGGACGTACACACAGAGCCGTTTGGCCCCCCAGAGCGTTCCATCTGCAGATCTATCCACCTTGGGACCAGTTATCGATTTAGGGGTTACGGCTTTGTGTGGACGAACAGGCTATACGGAAGAGAAAAGTAGCGGATACAACCGTTTTCGTTCCCGTTTTAACAGCTCATGAGAGCTGCCGAGTTTCACTTGGACCCCATTTACACGGGAACGCAAACGAACCGAATTCGATATCAAAATAGTCTTCCGTTCACGCCAACAGAATAGACCAGGGCTCAACGCTAACTTTTAAAAGTGGTTGCCAGGCTGGCAACCAGGCATCAGCCATTTTTTGCCACCTTATATTTTAAATAATTAAGATACTATACATTTATACATCAACTTAATAATGAAAATGTGACACAAAAGAATGTTCAAATGCTTTACATTAAGTAATTAACACAATTATTTGAAACTTAAGTGGTAGTAAACTTGTCCACCCTCAATTGCTGGGATACAAAATACCAGTAGTGCAGCTGTTGTCATGTTCTTCACAGATCCCTCAAATGAATTGAGCAAGTCACTAGTTTCAAATGTGGGTTTTCTTGACCTTTGTGCTGATCCCCACCAAAGATCCATTGGCCCTTCAGCATTGAAGTCGTGGATTGGCCAGACTAATACATTTCTAATGTTAAATAAATGAAAACCATTCACAGTTAAGAATTAGATATTAATTATTAATGCTGTAAATTACCTTTAATATGTCTAACTATATTTTAAATGTGTTACATTTTTATAGAAGTGATTATATTTGTATGCCAATATTTTCCTATGGTAAAGTTTCGTTTAGCACTTTTATTTTGGTAGTAATAAGATCGGGACTCTTATTTTGAAGGAACTTTTACCGGAAGTGAATGGACAACGGAGCAGAATGTTTCGCCTCCCAAGACTTTACACATTTCCTCTTTGCTTTTCGTTCAGGTTCATCTTGCGCTTTATCAGTTGAATCACTTTGAACATTCGTCTGAGATGTTGAAGCGTTGGCCGAACTTTTTACCGCTAACTATTTTGGGGTGCACATTTAGCTGTTTGCTGTCCTTATTTCTTCATGTTAAAAAGTGGTGGCCAACCAAAGGCCAAGAAGTGGTTGAAATTTTTTCTGAATGGTTGCCAATGGCAACCTGGCAACCGTTACTGTCGAGCCCTGAGCATTGATCTTCTCATCTAACTGCTAGAGGATATTACTGATAGCAGGGCTGCCAACCCTCATGCATTGAGCGTGAGAGTCACGCAATTAACCCATATCTCACGCACTCACGCCACACATGCCTTTCCTCACGCTAAGTTTTTGTCTAAAATAAATGTATATAAATATAAAAATAAAGTGAAGGAACAGCAAACCAAGCAGTCTACGAAATGAGACGGTCTTCTGACTTAGTTCAGTAAAGTTGGAACGATATTGGGAGATTCGGATTTCACGGATCAATAACTCATGAACAAAACGTTAATCAGACACAAATGACGTCTCCTAAGTACCGTGGTAAGGTTGACAACGAACTAGATTCACATTTTGATTAAAAAAAAGCCAATACGCGCCGTCCTCCAAGCTGGACACATTACATTGGTCTCTATCCGCAGCCGGAGAAGAAACGAATGCTCAGGGACCGTCTGCAAAGTGCAACTCCGAAAAAAGAGAATATAATATTCAATCACTATTATACAGTATATTTCTACCAAACTCACTACACACATCAATAGTCTCCTGTGTGTCATACCACAGCAAGAAGTTTGGAAGAATATGCTTTTGAATAATTTTGGCTAATATTTATAGTGTAAAATCTTAAATAAGTATGGCATCATCTTCAATAACTTTACTACTATACAGTATATTTCTACCAAACTCACTAATTGCATTGTTGTTGTTAGCATCTGGTTAGCTAGCTGCGCTAACGGATATTAGAAGTTGTTTCTAAAACAAGGAGAGGGAGAGCTCTGTCCTGTCAGACTGAGAGAGATAACTACAGCTCAGTGAGGTAAGGGACTCTCTGAGGGTTTAGATAGTTAACTTTAGTCTATTATCTCAGTGGATCTCAAACGGTTTGGTCACCATTTATGAGAATAAATGAAAAACAGTTATGAAATACTGTATGACAGTAAAACAAGAATACAGTTTAAAACGGGAGTGATTTGTAAAATATCCATAAAGAAAAAGAAAATCTGTTTCCAGTTCTGTTTCATATGGATGTTGAGAGATGTATCCATAGATCTCTCAATGTTGCTTTCAAAGTGCACCAGATTGATGAATTTTCGGTTCACCAAAAAAAAGTCTCACTCCAAGCTGAACTCAAATGTTGGCAGCTCTGCTGATAGCCCGGGTGCAGAATAGGTCATCGGATGCTACAATAACCCAAACACTGAATAGAAATATGCAGGATCATGCACTAACAAGGCAAGCATACCTATGACAACAGATAAGTGAAGGCTTGTAACGACACGTCTGTGCTCAGTGAGCTCCTGTGGAAGCATTGAGCATATTCTTCTTTAATCATTTCAGCTTAAAATACTTACAGCATTGTTAGAGTTCAGGTCTGAGTTGGAAGTGGGCTCCTCCTCCTCCTCTTCCTTGCTGTCTTGGTCTGGGAACATCTTCTCCAGGATCAGGAAAGCCAAAAGGCCAGCAATTACCCACAAGCCCTGGGTCATGTAGTGGTTGTGTTTACCAGCTAGGATGGAAGCAGAGAGATTGTACATGAGAATATGTGAGAAAGTGCATGTAGTTATAACTGCAACCGAGAGTTGCAACTAAAATGTTAACTTAAAGATAAATTAATACAATCTCATTACAACTCAAAGTAATGTCATATCTGAAGAGCGACTGTTCCGAAATGACGTTCACTGACAATACCAAACTTTAATGTGTTTAAGTAGGTTTAAAGGTCCCCTATTATACTGTTTTTCCTCAATATATTATAGGTCTCAGATAGGGGTGGGCGATATTGAAAAATATATTATCACAATATTTTTCAAGCAGTATCACGATAGACGATATATATCACGATATTTTTTCATGTCGGTTAGTATGGTTATTTTTCCAGTTACTTAACAGTACAACCACCTACAAGGTAACAGAAACTAAAACAAAAAGGAGTGACAAACCAAAATAGCATTTCAAGCTGGTTTTATTGCTGAAATGTATCCCTGAATGAACAATTCAACATTTTGATATGGCTTCAAGGCACAGTTTCTCAGTATAAAAATGAACTTTCTGAGGTAGCACTAGCAGTGAACATCAATAAACATCAATGAGGAAAAGTCAGTGCCAAACAATTAAAATGTAAACTTTAGACTTGAAGTGCAATAAAAGACTTTAGCATAACTGAAGGGAAAAACTATATAAATACCTTATTAATAAAATAAAAATATAAGCCAACAGAATCAAACAAGACAATAAATAAAGTGCAATACGGTCTGAATCCTGACTAGACAGCTTTAGAGCATGTCTTTCACATCAGTTTTTTTTTTCAAATTTCTTTTTTTTCAAATATATATTTTTTTATCATTATAGATACGATATCTCTGAAAAAGCATATCGTGGAGACCTAATGTCGTCACGACGATATATATCGTTATATCGCCCACCCCTAGTCTCAGATATATACAAAACATGTCTCTGAAGTGTTTGGCTCGAAATACCAAACAGATCGTGCATTGTAGCATCCCATAATCCCCTCTGTTTCAGCCCTGTTTCAAAAGTGCTGATTCTCTGTCTGTTACTTTAGATGAAAATAAGGAGCCACTCCCCACACCCCTCTGAGAGATATTTGGTTAAAAAGAACACAATGCTGCTCTAGGAGGAGATTCAGGTGATAAGGGGGGGGGGGGGGTGTTACATTGGTTGGTGATTGGCTAATAGTTACACATATAGGTGACCTTTAAAGCGGAGTAATTATAATTAGAGGTGTATTGATTCTGACATTGGGACCTAAACCTGGGGCACAATAGAGCCCTTCATGCCCCAAAGCATTATAAATAAATGGCCCGCTGGCCCGGAGGCACTATTTAGACAGCCCGGGCCCACATAAGTACTTTCCACGTGCCCCTAAACATATTGTTTTAAACACAAACATTTCCTGTGGTATTGGTATTTTGACAAGCAATTTTGATAAATTAATTTGTTTATTAACGCTACAACATAGCGTTTCGTCAGGCGGTTGTCGCTGTTTGCTGCGGAGTAGCGCAGCGCGAGCAGGCTCCCGTGCGCAGGAGAGCACTCTTTCACTACAGACTTCCTCGCCACCTAACCATTAGCCAAAATGTTTTTAATACCCCGGCCAAGCGCCGGGCAAAAAACTATCTGAAAATAAAAGAAAGTCACCGGAGGAGTTAAAGGAGTGAGAAGGAGAATGAGAAGAAGAGGGAGAGAACGGCCACACTGGCTTGATCGATGGAGTTGGCTTCAATATGATGATATAAACAAGGTCTTCTGTCGGCTCTGTACATCAAGCCCAACCTATGCTGACAAGTAAGTGAAGAGTAGAAAATATAAAAGGTATATTCGCTATAGGGAAATGTCCCAGCAGTTTAGGATAATGAAGGTTCTAATCTAGGCTATTACATATTTCCAACTCCTAGCTATGTAACGATACCAAAAACTCACGGTACGATAATATCGCGATAAAAAGTCAAAAAATAAAGGGAAAAAACAGTGAATTTAAAAAGATTTTTTTTTTTTCTTTATTAAATAATAAATCTGATTTGTCGAGCATTTTAGTAGGGTAATAGCATTTTAAAGTTTCAACAATATAATAATCAGACCCTGCAATAGAATAAATCTAGTTTCACTTTAGTTTTTCAAGTAACTCAACTCTAACTCACGAACTCACTCAGCATCATCAAGGTTATCTTTTAGGAATATGAGCATGTCCACATTTCCAGGTAGAAGCTGGGATGTTTGGGCGTTTACAATATCCCCTGCTGTGGAAAAAACTCTCTTGCTTGGTACTGATGTTGCTGGGACAGAGAGATATGCTTTGGCCATGGGTGACAGCAGTGGGTAAAAATGTGCATTGTCTCTCCACCACTTCAAAAACAATACAGTTTTTGCCAAGAAGGTGAGGCTTATTGACAAGGCGAGATATAAATATACTGTTGGTACTTGTCAATGTCTCTAGGTATGTACATGTAGCCCTGTAAATACCATGTCCTTTTGTGTTATCTGTTGTTGTTTTATGTTCATGTTGTAACCTACTTGCTGCCATGTTGGACAGGTCTCCCTTGAAAAAGAGATTGATGATCTCAATGTGACCGTTTGGTTAAATAAAGGTTTAAAAAATTTAAATTAAAAACTAAAAATGTGTATTTAAATTAAAAATCTAAATAAATCGCGGTAGATTTTTTCAGTCTCAAAACGGTATTGAGACATTTATTTACCGCGATATCTCGTTACATCCCTACTAACTCCTTATAATGACACGAAGGCAGAAAGCACATTATACAAATAATAATACTCATAATAATGATAATAGCAGATATTCTTTTTTTTAACAATGACAACAATATAATTATTTTACTAAACCAAATATTAACAATTGAGGAAAATGAGAAAGAACTGATGATTCAAATGTTGTAGTACAAGTAGGAATATAGTTTGTGCATAAATTACTATTACAACAAATGTGTTAATTTTCTTCATTATTAGTCGATTTCTTGGAAGAATGCTCTTAGGTCAACGCTTACAATGGTGGAGCCAGTGATAATGAACCGGGCAAGTGGAATTTTACCCTTAATGTCTACCCCCAGCCAAAAGGCAGTCGTTCTAAAAACTGGACTTCTCTTGATTCCTGCTAAAACAGAACTGCAGTTCAATTTATGTGAAATGTCATAACTAGCATATGAATTCCTGACTGATTGCCGAAAACATGTTTCGTGAGATCACAGTCACCAAATGCTTATCAGTTTTCCTTGAGTTTTAGTGGTTGTTTGCCCCAAATTGGAAGTAATTGCCTCCAGCCGCCCCTGAAAAAGGACAATGTGACGGAAGGACAACCTGAAGACAAAATGCCTCAGTGCAAATTTTTCAAATTAACCCCCGCCCGCAAACACACAAAAAGCTGAGGTCTGAAAAGTAACGTTACATTCCTACTAATGTCCACAGTAATGACATTTACATGTCTAATATGTGTAATATGTAATTCTATAGCGCTTTGAGCACCTGTAAAAGCGCTCTAATAAAAAATGTAATGCATTGTTATTATTATTATTATTAGTACTAATAAAGACAGTTTAACAGTTTGACAGTTCTCCTAACTAAAGAGCAGTCAAATAAATAACATGTCTGTGGCTGGTGTTGGTATTGGTGGAGAGGAGACCCACCTGAAGAGCCAGGGAGCGCCCACGCCTCAGGAAGGAGGTGAAGGAATACATCACCAAGGAGACCACCAATAGCAAAGCTCAACAGCTGCTTCAGCTTCCGACCACCAGCTGAGAAAACACATTAGAAAAAAGGTAGCAATTAGGCTACATGATGCTTTTAATAAAAATGTAACAATAACTTTATTTACAGCTTCACAGTTTCTTTCTCCTCCATTTAGAAGGCAGCATTTCTACATTTCATTTTTTATTTTTTTAACATTTTTTTTTCTGCTTTAGGAGTTTCCTCAGTAATGACTAACCTCTGGTCAGGACTGCACTTGAAACCCACCAGCCTAAAATAAATCATGAAAATGAATGCCACATTCTTGTGGGTGGGGCCACTCAAGAGGCCACTGGCTGACCTATATTAACAGAGGCCTGGTTATTGAAATATTGTAAAGGTTTTCATTGATGTCAAAGGAAGAAACTCACAAACTTTGGTGGTTGACTACTAGACGTCTCATCTAGTGCTGCTAGAAGGTAACCATTTTCATGATATCTCAACATCTTCAACATGTAATGGACACTTTTGCTTTCCCAACAGACAATGTATAATCCTAATGACTTTAATCAGAGAGCAACCTGCCTTCATAGACTTTATTTTTCTCCACTGTGTATTTTTCCATTCAAGTTAGTTGATGTTGAACTGGATTACCTTCAAACTGACAGCTGGACAATATTACTATTAAGTACAAAAAACATGTCTTGCTACTGATTTTTTTATTTAATTGGAAGAAACGTTTACTGTAAATGTACCTAATTTAACGTTTTAAAGTCGTTAGTGTCTTTTATATACTTCAATATAAGGACATGGTTATTCAAAGAAAAATGCATTCAGTTTTCCAAGTACTTGGAGAGCCGATTTCATAGGATCTTTAAAAATGTACACCATCTACAATTTTATACCATCAAGAGGGTGGATCTGGTTAAAGACTGGCTGACAAAGACCAAGAACCACTTCTTGTTGATGCCACTGAGGTTACTTCCACTTGTTAAAGGGTGTAGAGGGCAAATATTTACAATCGAGCCACTAAAGAGCTGGCATTTGACGTAGATATAGATGATGGGTTAATGAGGCGCAATAATTTCTCTCTTTAACAGCAGATATTTGAACCTTGAACTGTTCTGCTTTCACCACTGCAGTCTTTTCTAAGTTTGAGAGGTGTTTAACAGATGCATGGCGTTATCTGTGTTCCTTTGACATGCATATATTGAAATACTAAACCTAGCATATCAATCATTATTGAATTAGGCAAAACTATTGATAGTATTATATGTTTACCTGCTGCCATCTCTTACCTTCTGATTTGAGGGCTGCTCCAGCTTCAATGGGAATCACCAGAAGAGGTAAAATCCCAGTGAGACCGACAGCAACAGAGCCCACGAGCGACAGGAGCCAGACATGAGCCTGTTCGCTGGATAAGAAGTTCGATATTTCACGGTAGCCTGGGAGTCCGTCTGTCAGGCCGAGGCCCGGTCCAGCAGCCGAGGCTGTGGCCTGAGCCATAGCTGTTTGTGTCATCTTGTGGCTACTTAAGGCCCCCCTGGAGGTCAGCACCAGCAGAGTGACTGGGATAAACAGAGCAGCTACAGCCCAGCTGGGCTTCTTACAGCTTACACCTTTCATCCGTCACACGGTCCAGAAAGCACTTGCAACTAGTAATGCTGCAAGAGGACAAACACAGAGGTGACACGTTGAAACAAACAGGCATCTCCTGCAATTTATCTAACGTCCACGAACATTGTAAATAGCCATTTTATTAAGGCACTCACAATTATGTTCAATACTCGATACATTTCGTGTGTGGTTTGGTACGTTAATCAGAAGAAAGTCCTGTCACAGTATCCTAGAGCCAAGGTGGTCTTCAAATAGCTTGTTTACTATGCCTGACTAAACCAAAATCATCCCAATCAAAAAGCTGGAATCAGCTCACTTGCACTGTTGCCAAACAAATGTTCTGTAATTTTCAACCAGATGTAAATTGTTGTCAATCTGACCAGAGGCTGGGCCATGCTGTAATAAAAGTAAAGTTGTGCCAGGAAAAGAAAAGTCCAGAAATACCAGACTGCTTCCCTTTGGCAGCTGCCTGTGGAAATCCTGGCCATGCCTCACTCATAGGTACCGTTACAGGGAAAGGTTTAAGCTGAAAACTATTTGCAAACAAGTATTAATATGAAGCAGAAAGGTTGCAACAGTAACAACAGATGTTTATAAGTGTTTTAAAATCATCTGCTGCTCATCATGCTCCTGTGTGTGGAGTTAGTAGCACCGACTCGACCATAAGACAGAAAACACGTTACATTTCCACAATATGAACTAAACAGTACAAGAAAACACCACACAGCTAAACAACTCGTGAAGTAAACATTGCGTTGAAAGCTTTTGGGAGCGACTTAGTGAGTTAGCTCCGTGGATAAAAGTTAGCAGGCTAGCGTTAGCCTGTAAACACTGAGACCTGCTGCACACATTAGCTGCGACAGATGCAATCTCTGCAAAACAACACTATCTCTTGTAACATCAGTTCGAGTAAGTTAGTGATAACAGTACGGGCCGAAAGAGGCATACAAAAACGACGTTACTGTGACATTTTCGGTTATAAATACCTTGTGGTTTCTGCAGTCTGTGCTCCAGTGTGTCCCTGCCACCCAGGCCGGTGTGATGAAGGCTGACTCTTCCGAGCAGGATCCGCGAGCTGCAGTAGTCACCACGGCTCTCCAAAACAGCCACGTGTCAGGATCCTGGAGGGGAAAACACCATAAACAGGAGAGGAGACTCAGGACATGGATCCCGCCCATCCCGCCCCACTCAACATTTCAGGAAGTAACTTTATTTTTTGCCCCAAGGACACTAATTCATTTTCCACACCCAGGAGCAGATGTATTGTAAAAAGTTAAAATGAGCGAACCCCATGAACTCATCTGGCAGTTTTCAGGCCTAAAGGCTACATTAGCTGGCAAGAAAGTATTTGATGTTCAAATGTAGGCACATTTAACACACAGTCACAGAATCCAATACATTGAATCTGAAATCACAGCATTTAACCAAACCAAATCAGTGCTATAGTCAAGTCCTTTAGGAGATGTTCCAGATTTTTTGAAGGATTCAACATACGCACCCCATATTATTTTAATGTTAACAAAGTAGCCTAACATAGATTAACCTTTCACTACAGATTTTTTCTTATAATTTTCCACAGGTACCGCCTGCATGGACAACAGCGCTTTGCTGAGATGGGGCCCTTGAGAACATCATTGATGATAGGCCTGCACCAATACACTCCCCACGGTAGCTTGTGTACCACAGAAGCTGTTTTGAGACCTTTGATGGGTGTTTATATGTCTTTCTGTAGACATATTTGTTCAGCGCCAGTGTCACAACTGTGCAACATGCAGTCCTATATATTTGGAGTTTTGCCAGGATTTTATTTAATCGATTCTGTCCTTCTTTGTGCTAAAAAATTCACAGTTTAAAATATAAAATAACAGCCTCAAATAAATTAATGTTTCAGTAGTTTACTGCCACCCTACATGAGCCCACACTCAAATAACTGAAGAACATGACTATTCAACACCAATTGACTCTCTTTTAAACTTCATCACACACCTCATATTTAATATCCTAAGTCTTCAGATTTTGGATCATTTCTAATTAAGACATTTATTAATCATTTCTGGTAAATCCAGCCTGTGGGTTTGGATAGGATTTGAAGAGAGTCTGATTGTTACATTGTTTGTTTCTGAACCCAAGCTAACAAACAATTTATAACCCTGGAACCAAACCATTCAAGTTTCACAGTGCTTCATATTGAGAATGTGTTGCAGTAATGAGCTTTAGATAGTTTATTTCAAGTAGACAAACAACAAGTAGCCTGGCAAAACAATATGAAGGTTTAACTGGTAAGACTCAGAGCCACACCATCCTCGTAACAATGTTCTTTCTGGTATAAATATTCCAGTTGAAATTGATCAAATGGGGTTTATTAATAAACTGCACAAGCTACATGAGATGTGTGCAGTTCAGAAACCAGGCAGGGGTCCAACAGAGAAATTACAGACCCTTTGTGTATCAATAAGTGTGTTTCACACACAGCTCAGTCTCTGTCAGGAGGGGTAGTTATCTTGTAGCCTGCAAATATCCAATACAATATACATGTACTTTTCACCCCTAACATATCTGACACCTGTAGTGTTGGCGTGCTAGTTACAGTACTTTGACTTAACATAAAACACATGATAACCTTATACGGGAAAATGCGTTCTTTTCGAATAATCTAGTGGTTGGCACCCTTTGTGAGCCAAAACAAGAAGTGTCATGTTTGAGCTCCTGGTAGTCTTGTACTAACTCAATTTGACTAAATCCTGAACTTAATCAATTAAAATGTAAATAAACTTGCTCCAGCTCAAGCAGCTACAATAGTGACATGCTATTTACAATACTGCATCAGTATTAATCTTACAATATGAGATCATGAATGAGATCATTTTGCTGTCACTACTTTTGTAATATTTTGGAGTTTGTTGGATTTGAATGCAGAACTTTTACTTATAGTGGAACAGTTTGTTGCTAGATAGTTTAACCATCTCAAAAGCCTAAATATGTTCTTCTCTTTTAAAATAGTGAGTCATTGGAAGTATTTGATCTGTTTTGTGTTTAGCACCTGTCAGAGTTCACAGCAAGCATTTTGCTCATTTAGGGCCCTACAGGTAGTCAAAACTGCATCACAACCTCACCTCTAGAAGATGTACTGCTCTTAATAAACAGCGCTGGCCAGCAGGTGGTGCATGTGACAGGAGTTTACTGCATAAATGATGGTAAGACATGTGCCCCGACAACTGCCAAGAGACACATCTTGTTATATTATGACAGCAATAACACTCTATCTGCTTTTAAGCTTGTTTTGCACTTAACACAACTAAACAGTCTCTTACAGTAGAAATGCTTGTCCACCCTTGTTTCCGTTCCTTTTCATTTTAAAATACATTTTTTGTAAAACTTGTTAACTTACTTTATTACAGCTTGAAATGTTTCAAAGAGTTGAAGAATGAATGATATTGGTCTACATGTTTACGTATACTTGCAAATATAATGATAAATACAATAAAATGACTTAAATGTAACAGTGTACAGTATGATGATGAACAGTCTTAACTCCTGACTTTAACAACACATTGTCGGAGTCAGATGGACAACATGTTCTTTAGAGAAGTTGTTTTTAAGATATAGCAAGTTTAACTGATCTTTAAGTTCTCTATTTTTTTAAATAGACTTGCTAACTGCAACTCTGAAAGGCGGACTTAGCAGAGTGAGATGTGAAGATAACAAAAAACATGATTTAATATCCGCACTGAGTCATCCTTGTGTGACTTGAGCAATACATAAAGAAAGAGGAACTTGATTGTTTAGTGGGATAGAGGCCCGAAGCCTTATATGGGTGTATATAGGTAAATGTGTGTGTTTGTGTGTTGTCTGGTAATGAGATCTCAAAATCGTAGATGTTATAAGACAGAGTGAGACAGCAGATTAGACCTATTATTTTAGATTTGTACCTGTACTGTACGTGTGCGCGCGCATGTCCATCTGCCTTGTGATTCACCCCTGTCTAATAATAACCAGAGCCTTGTCTGATAGTTGAATCTTGTGGAGTCCAGAGAAAATGAGGAATCAGGAATAAGAAGTGAGAGGGCTGGATGTCCCCTTGCACGCATGTCAAGCGACCGTTCCATGTCATTGTGAAACACATGACGGCCACCGAAACCACTGCTGACTGTTAGCCAGGAAGCATGGGTCCTCTGTGTGGACCGTCCACACACAGAACTGAAATATTTAGCATTATTTTCTCTTTTTTTTTTTGGATTTCATGAGAATCTTCTAGCGAATGCACTTGTCAAAGGCTCACTCCGTGGATCCAACTTTATTCTTAATACATCAGTTTGGATGCTTGCTGGATTGCTTTTCAGGCTCCCTGATGATGTTGTGCCTGTTTTCAGCTCAAATCGTTCATAACAAAATTGCATTGCATGTCAACGTGACAATTTGTTTCTGTCTGCTGGTAATGTGTGGCTCGCACTGTAATGAGGCCTGCAGGGGTGTCAGTAGATAATAAATGAAATGACACATGTATTTCTGTTTTGAATTGGATTACATTTGCATTCATATCTGCACTGTAATTCTGCTATGTCCATTGTTGACTGGCCAATGTCGAATGCATATACAGCAGATTTGATCAATTAATAGCATAAGATAAACCTAGCTTTCTCAAATGAAGTTTTTTTTGTATACATTTTTTTCTGAATAGTTGAATAAAACTTACAACATATGCATTTATCTTTAGAAACATACATTTCTGTTAAAAACTGTATTTGCTAGGGATGTAACGATATATCGCGGTAAATGTCTCAATGCCGTCATGAGACTGACAAAATCTACCGCAATTTTTTTTATTTTTTTTAAATATATATATATATATATATATTTTAAACCTTTATTCAACCAGATGGTCCAATTGAGAACATGGATCTCTTTTTCAAGGGAGACCTGTCCCACATGGCAGCAAGTAGATTACAACATGAACATAAAACAACAGATAACACAAAAGGACATCGTATTTTCAGGGCTACATGTACATACCTAGAGACATTGACAAGTACCAACAGTATATTTATATCTCGCCCTTGTCAATAAGCCTCACCTTTTTGGCAAAAACGGTATTGTTTTTGAAGTGGTGGAGAGACAATGCACAGTTTTACCCACTGCTGTCACCAGTGCTTGAATTGGGCCGGTACTCACCGGTACGCAGTACCGGCACTTCTGATTTTTACCCATGTGGTACCGGCACTTCTTACTGAGTACCGGCAAGGTGGCGGTACTCAGTAAAATGCCGGTACTCAGCCGCCGGCAATATACGTATATATTGTAAACGCAACGCAGCGCAAATGTGGGTCTGACTCTGCCTCACAGAGGGTGACTGGCTGTCTACATGACGTGGCCTGCCGACATTGCCACTTTCATACAGATCATACTAATGCCCTCGATTGGTCTCTGTGTGTCATTCAAGCTCGGGAGGGTGTGTGTTGGTGTATGTGTGGCGCGAGCGAGCGAGAAAGCGCGCGCACCGGTTACGTGTATTGTTGTTAGCATCTGGTGCTAGCTAGCTGCGCTAACGGATATAAGGAGCTGTTTCAACAACAAGGTGGAGGGAGAGTCCTTTGCTGTCAGACTGAGAGGCTGATAACTACAGCTCTGGTGAGGTAAATTACTCTCTGAGTCTTTAGATAGTTAACTTAGTTTAAGTTATCTCAGTGGGTCTCAAACGGTTCGGTCACCATTTATGTAAACACATATTTCCATTGAGGGGCTAGTGATTAGTAAAATATGCATGAATAATACAAACAAAATGTTAACTAGGTGAAAAAAGGTAAGATAAACTTGTTGAGAGCCAAAACTAGTCTTTGCTGTTGCCTCAAAGAGGAGCAGGGGGGAGAGGAGGGAGACAGGAGAGGCCGATTCAGGAGCCCAGACACACTCACAACTATAAATGAACCAAAAACAAATAAATAAACAAGTTTCAATGTTTTTTCATATTGGATATTGTATGTTATTGGTTATGGCCATGTACTTATGATTTTATGATTATTTAAATGTATACATTTTTGTTTCATATGGGTGTAGTCTCTTTATTTCCCCCTCAAAATGCACCAGATTGATGCATTTAACTCCAACATTCAAAAACAAATCTTACCGGGGGAGCATGCCCCCGGACCCCCCTATAGGATTTGAGTCCCGGCCCCACTGTTCCCAAATAGATTTGCAATTTTTTTTAAATAGTAACCCATCTCCATATGTTTCTTTTTGGGTAGTAGATTTAAACTAGAGGGCTATCACTTTGTGCAGCAACGCTATTGACAAATAAATCCAACAAAATGGCACAAAAAACTG
Source organism: Notothenia rossii (assembly GCF_949606895.1). NCBI lineage: Eukaryota > Metazoa > Chordata > Actinopteri > Perciformes > Nototheniidae > Notothenia > Notothenia rossii. Next base: position 20,613,157 of record NC_136904.1, read on the forward strand.
GTAGTGGCCTCAGGGACGAGAAGTCATTTAACCAGCCAGTAGGAGTCAAGCTTTACTTTCTTTTATATCCATAAAGAAAAAGTAAATCTGTTTACAGTTGTTTCATTATGGATGTTGAGAGGTATCCATATATCTCTTCATTTTGCTCTCAAATTGCACCAGATTGATGCATCTACCTTCAATATTTAAAAAAAAAATGTTCCCGGGGGAGCATGCCTCCGGACCCCCCTAGACTAGAGGGTGTCAGGTCCACTCCCCACTTATAAAAATAGCACTTTACCACTGCACCCCCTCTAATCTCAGATGCACCCTGAGTTATTTTGTTTAAGTACAGTGAGCCTTTCTAAAATATACAGTAAAGAGACAAACCCACCAGCATTATAGGATATACTATGACTTTGTGCCAAATACTTGTTGCTGATTTAGAGTACTGGCACCTTTTTTATTCCAATTCAAGCACTGGCTGTCACCCATGGCCAAAGTATGTCTCTCTGTCCCAGCAACATCAGTACCAAGCAAGAGAGTTTTTTCCACAGCAGGGGATATTGTAAACGCCCAAACATCTCAGCTTCTACCTGGAAATGTGGACATGCTCATGAGTGAGTGAGTTAGTGAGTTAGAGTTGAGTTACTTGAAAAACTAAAGTGAAACTTGATTTATTCTATTGCAAGGTCTGATTATTATATTGTTGACACTTTAAAATACTATTATTCTACTAAAATGCTGTACAAATCCGATTTATTATTTAATAAAGAAAACAAATTCAAGTAAAACATTTTTTTTTTTTTAAATTGACATTTTTTTTCCCTTTATTTTTCAATATCGCGATAAATATCGTACCGTGGACTTTCTATCGCGATATTATCGTACCGTGAGTTTTTGGTATCGTTACATCCCTAGTATTTGCACATTGTCAGGTTTTCTTTTGGTATAAACTGCTCTGGACACAAAAACGGCCCTGAAGCGGCTGCTCTGTTTTTAAAATGAGCTCCCCTCATTCATTTAGTAAGATCAAATGATAATGAATGAGCTGATTTGAATTGTTGATATTGATTCTAGTTTGGCACATCACAACGACACTCTTTGTCACACCATTATTAGTGCATGCCTCATTTCACAAACATAGTTCTGTAAATACATGCTGACACATTTGTTCATATTCTATCACACTGCTTTCTAAAATATATTTGCTAATTCATAACAAGTACCTTGAAATTAGCACACTAAAGGGAAGGTGTTTTTTAGCTTGTATATAAACCAGTCATTGGAGTGTGACAAAACTACTGTTTAATTATGTTTACAAGCTGTTGCATTAAACACCAAACATTACATTTGAATGTGTCCTTGAGTGTTTGGTAATAACAGCAAATAAAATAAAAAATAAATAAAAGAGGTTCTGCACTTTTAATAGTCTAATAGGGGTCACATGGTTCATGTCAAAATTAATCAGGGCTCACAGTAGATTCACAGCCTTGAACACTTGTTTTGTAGGAAGAGTTTGTCACCTTCTTGTTTTTAATAAGGAAGAAGAAGAAGGAGAAGAAGAAGAAGAAGAAGAAGAAGAAGAACCCTTATGTTACCAACCTAAATTGGTAGAATTAAGGAAGTTTTTAGTTCCCCTGCTAATTCAGAGATATATAGAAAGCCGGCTTTTCAACCACCTTTGGCAATTTGCTTCCAGTAGTTCAACAACTCTCCTGTGGACACCTTTACAGCTCATCACTGGAAGTTTTACAGAGAGCGACGGTAAGACCCGGGCAGTCGGTTTTCTGAGTGAGACTGTGGGCGTTTCCTGACTTTCCTTATAGACGACATAACACACTGAGAAGAGATGGGGTTTTAGTAATACTTTGTGTAATTAGGTATAAATTGTTATTGTGTTTATGAGCTAATACATCTGGTATACATATATTGTACTTTCAGCATTTACTTCTTTCTAGAAAAGTCGCTTTTCTTTCTGTGCTTTCTTTTTTTACATTTTGTGAGACTTTATTCTAGATTTTAAGAGTTTTAGTTTTTAACTCATAGCCTGGTCAACTGAAACATAAAGATAGATAGATAGATAGATAGATAGATAGATAGATAGATAGATAGATAGATAGATAGATAGATACATTAACTTAATTCTTATGAGGAAATGTTTTTAACTTTTTTGTGTGCTTAACCATGTAGTATTTGTTTGAGACGTAAAAGTCAACAAAGCATATTATTTTCTAATTTAGGGGTAGTTATCAGAATCAGAATACCTTTTATTATTCCCACAGAGGGGACATGTATATTGTTACAGCTGAAAAGAGCAGCTTAATGTTACCTAAGAAATTATTTACGTATTCATGTTTCTTTTATATAAAATCCTACTAAATACACGTTTTCTACATCTTTGCTGTTTTTTTGTTCTTTGTTCTTTGCTAAACACTATTAACAAAGTTATTTATTGTATCTATGGAACCACCACAAATATTACTAGAGCCTACCCGGGGAATTTTTATTTTTTGGACAAAACCTTTTTTTCAACTGAATTACTCAACTAGCTCAGAAGAAATGGTGAGCGAAGAAGATTTCGAAATGTGAATACTGCCACAGGAGTTACAGAGTGTGGACATCAACCTGCAGTCATTCTGGTCAAACTGATGTTCTGCAGAGGAGGAGTGCAACACTTCCTGTTGCGAGGTAGCCTGTATCCTGTTTTCCACAGTCGGTGGTCATGCGTGTCATTCCCCTCTGCAAGGCTGTGTTGGCACAATCTCGTGACCCTGCGCTGTCAATCTTATGAGACTGAATCAAGGGAGACTCCGCATGTCTGAGAAAACTCTGAAAGTCAGCAAAAAAAATGTAAAACAGCACGACAAAAGCACCCTGTTGAGAAATGACTGACTTTAGTCTCTCTTGCTAGCAGTTGGTAAGAAAGACTACAGGAAATAACAGATATTTTTCATTGAATAACCTCTGTGTTTAAAGTGTTAAGTAGGCTGCAGTTACAGTGCTCCCTCCAGAAAACTACTAGGCTCCTAATAGAAGTGCATATGAAGATAGTGATGAGAACATTGACACCTCTATACACTCAAGGGGCCAAAGAACACTATGTGACCGTAAATGAAGAGGTGCCAATATAACTGTTTACGCGTTTTGACCATCAAGATGCATATCTCGTGACTGCATTCAGACAGAAAACGGCTCAGTTACACACTGTGGTGCTAGGTGCAAGAAAGCAACACTCGGAGCTACTGCAGGCCTCTATAATGTAACTTCACACTTCGGAACAAATATAACAATGTTGTCAACTTAATGTTTTACTGTTATTTTGCTGTTGATGTTTTTATAGAGTGAAATAAGTATATTCAGTCCCTGCATGTTGACATATTCACTTCAAAAACCTGCTCATTATAAGGAAATCCAATGCATTAGCTCTTTAGTTCAGGCTATAGTCAGTGTGTTGTATGATTTTCCTGGTTCTTCAATTATTGCTACTTCCCACAACATCTTTCTAAAGTTGACAAAATGTGTGTACCAGCGCCTTCAGAAGCTCACTTACCCGCTACAACTGGCCAATACATACACAGTCATGTAATCCCCCCCTCTGCTAGCCTTTATGTTGGCTAATGTAAACTAATGTTACCAAAATGATAAAAGGCTTTGTTGTTTCACTGACATTACTGAGCCAGTGTAAATGTTATGATTCATTTCCAGTTGTGTTACAATGTGCAGCAATTGACACTAAATTGCTGCAATTGACAGTTGCTGTTGATTAACTACACTTATCTAAGATTTCTTTAAGTAAATATAGTAATGTGCTTAGTTACATTCCACCTCTGCTAACCTTATATTGTGAGGCTTTTCTGTTATTTCATCAGCTGTGAACAAGTGTGGGTGCATGAATAACAGAGGTTAGCTAAAACGGGACATTGTAAGAGTCACATGTTGTTCAGGGCTAATACGTGGATTTAACTATATCAAGCAAGTGTTAGTGGGTCCACCACTGAAACATTACAGTTCATATAGCAGGATCCTTGTTTCTTTGGTTGAAGGAGTTCAAACACCAGTACGTGTATCATGCAATCAAACCGATCTGCCACCAATTGTACATTTATGAAGGTTATAATGTTTACTTTTTGTTAATAAATGTTTTAATTCAAGAAATGTTATTGAGTAGTAGTGGTGTTAATTGGATTACATTATGTTGAATTAGGATTTTACCTAATAAAGTTGTCACTGAGTGTATTATAGGCCCAAAGTATATCAAATAATGTGCATTTCTTTAAACTAAAACAATGAATGATCTTTCAGGGTCTTTTTATTATGTTGTAATCTGCCTGCAGAAAGTGAAACAGACGAGTTAAAGGATTTATCAAAAACGCTCTGAGCTTAAAATAAATGAATCAGGGTTTTTTCTACTTCTGGTTTGTAAGGATTTAAAAAAGGAATGGGTTTGTGACAGTACCTGTAGTTAGTTTTTGAACAGAAATTATTTTCTTGGAATTAAACCCAAACTTCTTCTGTTGTAGTTTCTTACAAAATAATGTTAATGTGTCACACTTGTTGGTTGGTAATTATGAGTGTTTACAGCTATCTTTTAAACTGCACATTGACATTCATAATGTTTACCAATGTCTGATAATCTTTGAAAGATCCTTGACACAATGCAACACTTAGTTTCCTTTAACAAAGCAACAGACCTGTTCAGAGCTCTGGATAATCCTGACACGTAAATGGATCCATTCAACCTTCAAGGAACTGAATCTGAAAGGCACTTTCCTGGTTCCTCATTTAATAATACAGTATATCAATGCATATCCTTTATTCTGAATGTATTTAATCTTTCAGGCCATAAGACAGACAAACAGCCTGAGTACTGTTCTGAGTATAGTCTTTAAAAGGTATCAGACACAAAGAAGAGAACCACAGAGTTAATGTTGAGTTAATGTTTAGCTGAGAAATTAGATAGTAACGGCAACAAGTGAACTGAACTTCAATTACATACAGTTTTAAATTACACTCGGCAGATGCAGCAGGGATCACATTTAAACAATATTTTCTTTATTCAATACTTCTACAGATTCGCGCCTGGTAAAGTAAGGCATCAACTAAATCTTTCTTTAAAGCTTTTGTGAACTATTTATTGCATTTTTCAAGTAACTTTTTTTTTTACTTCTCTGTTTTGTTTTTGTACTCAATGTGGGAAGGTCTTAGAGTTGAGAAACCTAACAAACTTTGTCAAACGGATTTTATGAGTTCAAATCTGATCAGTTATTTAAAATTATTTCCTAATTTAGTTATTTGAAGTTCTTGCACTCCCCAAAGTCTTATAGGCAGGCTGACTTTAGGATAAATGTTGCTGCTTGTGTTAAAAGTTCAGAGGACCAAAGCGTTTTTAAGTATAAATGAAGGATACATATAAATAGTTCACACATTTGAACAAAAAAACTGAAAAAGAGTATGTATTCTCCTCGGTCACCACAGCAGTTGATGGGGCGCTGTGACTTGCATTTGCTTAAATTCAAAGATTAAGTAGTGTTTCTTTGAAGGGTTTCATATAAAATGATCAGCATTGCAATTACCTCTTATTTGAACTTCAGTACAGCTTTGAGGTACTTATTTTTTTCTCCACCACATACAATACATTAACCTGTTAAGCCCTGAGCCTGTTTTTCAGGTCTCAGGCTCGAAAATGACATGCCCAGAACCAGTGCCGTAACTATCGATGGTGCAGCCGGTGCAACGCAGAGCCGGCCAGGGGCCCATGCAAAAATGAAAAACATTTGTTTTTTATTTTTTGAAAAACATCTTTTTTTTATTTTTGGGGCCCCAATGGCATTGACCGGTTCACGCAGTCTTCAAAGTAACCAAGCAACCTAAATTAATTTGTAATTTGTCTGTCCAATGACCTTGCTTTCATGTCATGTGATACCTTCCGTGACGAGCGAACCGTTTAATCAACCTGCACTGTAGCTAGCAGCAGCAAGTTCGGCAGCATTATAAAAAATGTATAATGTACAGCAAACCAAAGCACAAGAGCGGCGCTCAAAAGAGAAATGACAAGAGAAAACAAGGAGATGTGACAGCTAAACTGACGAAATTCTTAATTATGTGAGTTGGATGTAGAAAAGTCAGAATTAATATAGATGTTTTTACTTTAAAGTAAATTCAGATTGAACATAGAAAAATGTAAATTATAGTTTCCGTCCAAAGAAAACCATTACTTATAGTGAAAAACACCCTTGAATGATGGGATAGTAGACAAAAAGCTTTAGGAATCCAAACTATAACAAATAATAAGTACCCTGTATCAAGATTGATGCAAAGCAAGTGACATTTGACCTTTTTAGAGAGGTTTAGGAAAAAAAACATTTGGGTGGATTTGCCATATCTCTGGAACCCATTGGTCGATTTTGGTGATTGACACCTCTTTTGAACCGTTAGAGCCAATAGAATCTAGGGGACGTTCCTAAATCCATCTACACATTACCATTGAGGAGTGAGAGTGATGCGCACGCAGTTTGCCCAAACCAAAAGCTACGTTACACTCTGAAAACTGAAAACTAGGCTTATTGACATAAATATTATGATGGATTATCAGTAATCATTTCAAGGTGACACAGAGACATTGGATTAACCTTCAGCAGCGTTTATATGCGCTTTACTGCCATCGAACACAACTTTTGATCAGAAAACAGCAAAGGTAAGACGTATTTGCCGTTTTGGCCCAGTAAAGTGAAGTTGTGTGTTGTCTTTGTCGGCTTTCGCTGCCGCGGGTTTTGATCGCGATGATGCCTATACCATTGGAATCTGTGGAATCTCAGTTTTCAGATGATATCTTGTTTGTGCAGATCCGATGAAGTATAAAATATTGCTAACGTCAGTTATGTGCCAAGTGCGTTAGCACTCTTTCTCTTAGTGCTAATTCAGAGGCTTGGCGTTAGACTTGTGTTTCATTTTGCTAAACATGTTTTATATCGTCAGTTAGCTGACTTTCTTCATGTTCAGTGGGTATGACACATTAATAGGTTGTTAAATGTTAAGAAGCCCTGAGACACAGTTTTGTGAATATTGTTGTGATAGCCCCTGCCGGCGTGGGCTACCGGGCTTAACAGGTTAACTAGCGTTTCAATTGAATAATGTCATCCACGTTAAGACATTAATCAATTAGATGATCAAACTTGTGTTACAGCAAGTTGGATTGATTTAAAACACATTAAAATAGTCAAAGTTAAACAAAGAAAACATTTTTAAACAGCTGCTTGTCAATCATTTTCTTGCACAGCATGAATAAAAAGTCACTCAAACGTTATCCTTTGGCTTCTCTCAAACAGTTGTGATGGAAATAGTGGTTGGCGTGCTGCAGCTCTTTGTGTATTAATACTCTCGGAAAATGCTACTGTAAATGTCATCAGTTTTGCTCAGCCAGCTGTGATTAAGATGGGGCCGGTCGAGGTTGCCCACAGCCTGTGTGGTTTTAACAGCTCCCAAAATGAGACTCTGATCATCATCCATAAGCAAGGAAAACAGAAGAGCCATTGAAATAACAACAGACATGAAGACAGAATGATCTACTGTAAACCAACTATTGTACAGTTCTTTCAAACAGCATGTATCATAAATATATGGATAAGAAGTTGAAGTACTGCTTTCCAACAATCATGTCCTCTGATTCTGTGCTTGTGAATGTATCGGACTATGTTGCAACACATATGAAAGCAGTATTTTAAATATGCTTTGACCATGTTTGAGTGTGTATCTGAGATCTCAGCACCCATGGGAATCAACAATTAACCTCAGTAATTTAATCTTACAGAAAGTAATATTTTCAGCGCATTGCCTTATCACAATGCCGCAGTCTTCCTCTTAAACAGACAGCGCTAACAATAAACACTCAGATTTGGGCTTCACTGCTTTACTATTTAACAGTTATCTCTGCACCTGGGAAATACTTTCAGTTGTTTCAGTTGCCAAAAACTAAATATTGAACTTTTATTTTTGCCCTAATTTAAAGTACAAAGTATATTGCATAACAAACGCATATTACATAAGCAAACCAACTGTTTGAGTTTCCTAATCGCAGAGGGACACTCTGACCCCCCAGGAGCTTTTATACAGATCATCTATCTGTTGTGATAATCTTCATTTAACCCCAGTGTGGTTTCAACACAGGTACTGTACTGCACCTTTATCTTATCTTCCAGCTGCATGTCGGTGTGATTGTGTCTGTGGCATGACTGTCAACAGTTGTCCTCTGTTGTGTTTACATCACCAACTTAACATGTATAGTCCTTTTTGATACATTATAAGTCTGTCAGTTTCAGGTCTGCATTCAGAGCCGGATGTATACTGTTTACAGTGAGACACTTCCCTTCACACACAAGGTGCTGATAATTAAAAATAAGATGTGTCTCAGTAAATCCTGTCTTTGCTGTAAATGTGAGGTGTAATTTATAGCATATATTTTAAATAAATATATATATATTTTAATAGGATTCTCTAAAAACATCTTTAAGCTTTCTAGTGCTTTTTATTTGAACTGTGAGTTCATTAAACACTACTGTACATACAGTAAGAGTCAAAATCATTGTTTGCTCCAGCATATTTAAAAAGCTTATTTTGATGCTGATTTTACTGCATGCTGGCTTCAAAGCTCTATATTATATACATGTTTACAGCATACAGTTTTTATCAGCAAACAGATACAAACAGAAGAACATTTTTGTTTTAATTTATTTTAAATATTAATCAAAACTTCCTCATCTGATGAAGAAATATGTATATTATTACCATATTGTCAATTTATGATGAGAAAACCTTTATAAATACCTATCCTTATACGTAGGTACTACATTTCTACAGTATATATTACATTGTCCTCATCATTTGAGGAAATCTACTGCTCTTAAACTAGATTTATTAGTTTTTCCTCTGCATACCAGGTCAATCAGACAACTTAGGTGTACTGTACATGATCACAAATGCTTTTTAACTAGAATTATCTTTTTTTTACTCTTACTACTCTGTTGCTATTCTTTGAATGAATTACCTTGCTCTCTATACTTCATTATTTTGACTTTATTTAAAAATTGACTGGACAATTAACAACAATTTGATCCATTATTTAGTTTAGTCCCACCTTTAGCTGTATTAATGTACGGTTGCTCTTGTCAGTAGATTTTAATGTATCATGTATGACAAGTTAATGTATTTGTGGGGATCAATAAGTTCTACTGTCTATCTGTGTAGCACTTGCTGAATAGTACACATTATGCCCTGTATTGCAATAACCACATGTTTGCACAGTACAACTGTAGCGCTATTGAGAACAAAGCAAGCCAATACAACGAAAATAACACTTTAAATATTCAACAGCTCATGGCACCCTGTTTATCGGTGGAGAAACTGACAGTGAGGAGAAGCTTTATGATGATTGGCTGCTGAGGGAGGGGACAGTATATAGACCCTGATAAATGTGAGGTTTCATGGTCTCCCCTGACAAATCATCAATGGCCAGGAACCTGTAGCAGACACACTCTATTGCTCCCACCCACATACATTTTACAGAAGTCAAAAGTTCCATTTTCATTTTACAGTCAAACAGCGGGCCTACTTTATTTTATTTTATTTGACTCAGCTGAAGGCCTCCAAGAGTAGCTCAGGTCGTAAGTGTCTGCTATACAATCAGAGAGAGAGAAATTGTAGGGTTTTTCGTTGAGTGAGAGGAAATTTTGAAACATTGTGCAATGGTGCCGCAAAAGTTTTGAAAGGCTGTGAGAGTATTTTTGTCCGCAAAACGTCTGAGAGTCGGACCGTTGAAGAAGAGGTCTCCATGTTGCATCCATACAGAATGGAGAGCTACCTCATCCCGCCTGTAAGTATCTTTCATTTGTATTATTATATAAACTCTGGGGAGACTTTCATGCATCAAGCAAGCGTCAAGCTTACCTTGACTAAATTGTTTATAATAAGCATTCAACAGAAACACATTTATTAGTCAAGAGGTTGGACAATGTGTGTTATGTCAGATTAGATGACTTAATGTGAGTCTACTACAATTTGAATAGAGCACACAAACTGTAAGAGTCTTTTATACTACGGGCGACATGAAAATGAAACTCAAGACTTCTTGAGAGTTTCAGAAGAGAAGGGGCAAGAAAAAAAAGTCATTATTATAGCACAGACATTACTAATGCTTCTTCTGACTTAAAAAAAGAAAATGTATTTAGATACAATGTGAACTTTATCAAAGTCAAAGATCAGATTCACATTGATTTAATGTGGTATCTGCATCATACAGTAAAAAAGTCTTCTTTCATGATTTTGTGGCTGAAAGTGTCTTTATTTACTCTTGCAGCACTCAGAAGAAATGTACGACCCTGAGATCTACAGACATCACATTGCAGAATATTATAATTATGGTAATGTCCTCGACACAGATATCCATACAGGTGAGTTTTGCTTCAAAATACATTTTGTCTCGTGCAATGTGAACGGCAGCTTGTTCTATTAAAATACATTGAGTAATGTTACAATCAAAGACATTTTAAGATGGAAATGAATGATGATGATTGTGGGGCTAGGATGTACATTTCATACACTGCTTTTATTTGAAATTCAATGGAAAATACTGTCATTTAAGTTTTCTATTCTGAATCTTGGAATCAGTCACCATGACCTGATGCGGTGACACTGTATTTCTGGTGCGTTGTGCATAAAGAGTGCAGCTGGAGCGCACCACATTGGGTGGATGGAACACAGGAAACAGATGCCATTTCTTTCGGCCGCTACAACCTACAGACATAGAACAAACTTTCGCCCCATGGGGTTTTGTTGATTCAAAAGAGGTGCTTTACTTTCTCTTGTAATCAACAGTTTTGAATATTACACCAAAACAATGTATTATGGGGGGTTCGGGGAACTTTTCCTGACCTTTATAACAAAAGGCGCCACCACTGAGAAAGTGCCAGTTGTCGTTTGATAAAAATATCTTATTCTTATATTTAAATATCTCATTTACTATATCCTTAAAACATATACATTCAAACACTACATATACTGACATACAGTCATTTAATTTCAGTGTTTCAACTTATATCTGATGTGTCTTTATAATGTAGCTTGACTCAATTTTTTTAAGTAGATGCAGTTGTATAGTAGCAGTAGTTTGTATGTTAAATACTTATTAACTTATTATCTGACTCTATTGTTTGTCCTTTATTTCCATAAGTTCACTTGAACCATAGAAAACTTGAAAAGTCACTGTTATTTAATTTATGAATCAATTTTGACAACATGAAAAAAGCCAACAAATTTGAAGTAAGGGCTGTAGCAACACTCGCCAGTGAGGCATCAAACAGGAAAGAGCTTCATGCTGCATTCTCTGTTATTCTCCCCATGTCACCCGGTGTATGCAAACTAAAGCACTATGAGTAAGCAGCTAGTTGTCAAGTCTAGTTGCTTTGAACTTAGTTGTTTTAGATATTTTATAACGATTATTTTTGCTAGACAAACAGTCTGTCTGTTTTCATGAGCCAACTCTAACCTCTCTAAATATGTATTTCTGCAATACCAATTGTTTTTTAAAGGCTGCAGTGTGTTTCAGTAACTTGGGTTAATTTCAAAGAAACCACAGAAAGTTGCAGCCATTACCTGTTTTCTCATCTCTCTTTCTCTCTCCGCAGATCACTGGGAATACCACCCTCACCCTCACGTACACTCCGTAGAGTTTGAAAACCTCCAAGAGACCAACTTCACAGAGCTGCAGAGTGTGCATGCTCTCCATGCGCCCAGCCTCATACGACACGACGCCATACGGTACGAAGCAGAAAGCCTGCAGGATCCAAACCTTGGGGCACATCCACACGTGTTACAGCAGCCAGTAAGTCCCACTGTCAGAAAACAAACACATGCAGTCAAGACACTCACACACACACACACACACACACACACACACACACACACACACACACACACACACACACACACACACACACACACACACACACACACACACACACACACACACACACACACACACACACACACACACACACACACACACACACACACACACACACACAATGTGCAAAACACATAAATTAAATATACATTTACCAGATTATCAGATTTAAATGCATAAAACTTAAACTGTCAAATTGACAATGATTACACTAAAGACAAATGTTAAGTAAGGGTTTCCTGTACTCCTTCCACAAACATAAAAAAGTTGATTGATGCTTAATGACCTTCTTTAACACCTCTGAATCACCAAATATCCTTTTAGTTCACTGCAGACGTCCTCAAAGTTGGGTTTAAAATCAGAAAAGACATTCAGGGAGTCAAAGGCCTTTTTAAGGTCCTGTGGCAAAAAATTAGGAAGTGAATCTCTGAGTTACAAGAACAACTTTAATTTAGTCTTTTCTTCTTTATTTCAGTAAAAAAAGGTTGTTCTTTGAATAGAGTCTGAAGGCTTTGCAACGCTAACGGTGTCACTAGGGCAAGCTCCACCCCTCCGGTTTTGAACCAGTGAACCAGAACAGAGATATCTGGTTGTGGACTGCATCAAAGTGCAGTATCTCTAGCCAAGTCAACATTTTCAAATTTGAAACTTCTTCCCTACATTTTAAGACCATATTTTCCAGTTTTCAGTGTTCCTTAAAGCATGGGGCACAACTAAATACACTTAAATACACGAATCAACCCATGCACTAAAACTCTATAAATGTTTATTTCAGTCTCACTACTCGTGTTGAATGCAAAACCACAGATGTGCGTCCGATGTTAGGCACAGTAATATACTGTATACTGTATATCTCTCGCAAAATAATATTTCTGAATTAAAACAGTACAACATTTCATACAAAAAAACAACCTTAAATCATCAAAGAGTTTGTTAGATTGTATCATGTTTTCTAGTGCTCATATGGTTTATAAAAATCCTGACCTGGAAAACCGTATATAAAAGTTGATAAACAAATGTTGTTAAGGGGTACAAACCCTTGTGTGTGTGTGTGTGTGTGTGTGTGTGTGTGTGTGTGTGTGTGTGTGTGTGTGTGTGTGTGTGTGTGTGTGTGTGTGTGTGTGTGTGTGTGTGTGTGTGTGTGTGTGTGTGTGTGTGTGTGTGTGTGTGTGTGTGTGTGTGTTATCAATCAACTGTACTGTATATGTAGCATTCTCATACAGTATTGTTTACTAAAATCTTGGAGCAGCATGAAGGAAATTGGGTTAAACTCCTGCAGAAGTTTTGATTTAGGACTAACTTTGACTTCTGTGTTTTAGGTAGCATATTTCCCTCGGCCTGTGTATCCACAACATGTGTCGCAGCGCAGCTCTGATGATGAGGAACATGGGGCACGAAGTCCCCTGGTGCTGGAGGTGTCTGATGAGGAATGTCTGAGAGATCGGGTCCCTTATGTCAATACAGGAGAGCTGGGTAAGGATAAAGATTTACAAAACATTTCACGCGTGCGGCATGGGAACTCTCAAGCCCTCTGCTGAGAAGTGAACACACGTTCTTTAAGGCAAACTGTGCTGGTTAGTGAGGATTCTCAATCATCCAGGTCATGGTCATAATCCACGTTAGATTCTTCAGTCTTAAAAAAATAAAGTATTGTTTGCAGCAGGTCAGTGTCGTCTTCTGGTGGAGGTTTGGAAAAAGCCAAGTCAGCTTTGTTTTCTGCTGACAAGTTAAGAATCACTTTTAGGATGAGCTAATGGTTGCACAATAGCTTTTACATTGCTGGTTATGCATCTTTAGGACAAGTGGGCAAAAAAAAGTTATAAATGTTCTCGTTGTCCAAGGCTGGGCTAGGGGGGATTTCTTTTAAATCCTAGGTTACTTTATTTGCAATACACATTTTTTTCTTCTTTATTAACTTTGCATTGTATGGTTTCTTCGTTTGCATAAAAACCTTTATATTTCCTTAGCATTTCTTGGTGCAGTCTATTTTTCAGAATATGTTTAACAAATTATTTAGGGAAAACATGGATAATAAAAAAAAATGGTGTTGACATTTCAACGATTTAACACTGGATATAGAGATAGGATCGGAGGGATGAAACCCTCTTTAATGGTCACACATGTAGAGCACACAGCACACACAGTGACATTTGTTCTCTGCCTTTAACTCATCCTAACTAGTAGGAGCAGTGGGAGTGAGGGGGGAAGGGGGATGTCCGGTGCCTTGCTCAAGGGCACCACTGCAGGGCAGGAGGTGAACTGGGACCTCTCCAAGTAGCAGTCCACACTCCATATTTAGGTCTGGCCGGGGACTTGAACCAGCGACCCTAGAGCTCACAGTCCAAGCCCCTACTGACTGAGCCACTGCCGGACCATATAGAGGATTATATGATATATATTCATGATAGAAATGTTTTGAGAGGAAAACTAATTCCATGAGTCACATGAAATCGGGGGACAACGCACCAGAAATACAGTGTCACCGCATCAGGTCATGGTGACTGATTCCAAGATTCAGAATAGAAAACTTAAATGACAGTATTTTCCATTGAATTTCAAATAAAAGCAGCGTATTAAATGTACATCCTAGCCCCACAATCATCATCATTCATTTCCATCTTAAAATGTCTTTAATTGTAACATTTACTCAATGTATTTTAATAGAACAAGCTGCCGTTCTCATTGCACATGAGACAAAATGTATTTTGAAACAAAACTCACCTGTATGGATATCTGCGTCGAGGACATTACCATAATTATATCAGAAGAACATTCTGGGAACCAAACAAAAATTTCCCGCTGAAAACGTTTTAAGAATATTAGGGCATAATGTTCTAACAATGTTATCAACCACATCTTAAGAAGGTTATCAAAAACATCTTAAGAAGGTCATCAAAAACATTTCAAGAAGGTTATTACCAAGCATTTCAAGAATGTTTTTAAAGAACGTTATCCTACCTTTCAGAAGAACATTCTGGGAACCAAAATAAAACGCCCCGCTGAAAACGTTTTAAGAACAGTAGGGCATAATGTTCTAATAATGTTATCAAAAACATCTTAAGAAGGTTATCAAAAACATCTTAAGAAGGTTATCACCAAACATTTGAAAAATGTTTTTAAAGAACGTTATCCTACCTTTCAGAAGAAAATTCTGGGAACCAAAATAAAACGTCCCGCTGAAAACATTCCTAGAACAACGAATGGTAACAAACATTTCTAGCTGGGAACTCACACATGCCACCGCAAACATGCAATATCCGCTTACAGCTTATCATGAATTACGTGCTTGTTTGTTTTTTTCAAAAGGAAAATATGGTGACATCAGATTTTTTTTAAAACATCCTTTTCAAACAAATGCAACAAGTTTGTTTTTTAAAGCGATCTAGAAATAAATCTGACGTTGACCATGACCGTGTTCATATTTGCCATAACAGCAACGTTTTATAAAAAAAGAATAACATCCTGAAAACATTTTCAGAATGTTTCTTGGAGAATGTTCTTCATTTGTTATCATGTAACATTGAGGCAACGTTTTATAAAGAACATCTTTAATGTGTTACCCAACAACGCCCAAAACACATCCTTAGAATGTTTCAGGCAAAACGTTCCACCTTTGTTAACATATCACATTAAAGGAACGTTTTATAAAACACTTTCTGTCATCTCAGGCCTCAATAACATCCTGAAAACATTTTCAGAATGTTTCTTGGAGAATGTTCTTCATTTGTTATCTTGTAACATTTTATACAACCCTTTCTCTCATCTCAGGCCTCAATAACATCCTGAAAACAATTTCAGAATGTTGCTTTGAAAATGTTCTTCATTTGTGATCATGTAACATTGAGGGAACATTTTATAAAGAACATCTTTAATGTGATACCCAACAACTTCCAAAACACATCCTTAGAATGTTGCAGGCAAAACGTTCCACCTTTGTTAACATATCACATTAAAGGAACATTTTATAAAAAACTTTCTCAGGCCTTAATAACTTCCTCAAAACATCCTCTGAATGTTGCAGTTAAAACGTTATGTCTTAGTTAACCTTAAACCTTATAGGAACATTATTTGAACAAATAAACATCCTAAAAATCACATCACCCCGGTCCTCAAAGAACTCCACTGGCTTCCCGTCTCACACCGCATTCACTACAAACTCCTGGTCCTCACCTATAAAGCCCTCCACCATCTGGCCCCCCCCTACCTCACTGACCTCCTCATCCTCTACCAACCACCCCAGTCCCTCAGATCCACCTCAGCCGGTTTGCTCTCAATCCCCAAGGCCAAACTCCGGAGCTTCGGGGACAGAGCCTTCTCTGTGGCAGCCCCGAAGCTCTGGAACTCCCTCCCCCAAGACCTCCGTGAGTCTGATTCCCTCACCCTGTTCCAGTCCCGTCTCAAAACCCACCTCTTCAACTCTGCTTATCCTTAAACCCGCCCCTCCCCCCTCTGAACCAACATCCTCCTGACTGCTTTTCTGTTTTTGTTTTTGTTTGTGTTTTTGTTCTTGTTTTGTTTGTCGACCTGACTCATAATGTAAAGCGTCTTTGGGTCTAGAAAAGCGCTATATAAATCCCATTTATTATTATTATTATAAAAAGGTTCTTTGAACATCAGATTAAAGCGTTTCTTTAAAACCTTGTTAGAACCAATAGGTAACGTTAGCCAAAGTTGTGAGAACGTTCCCCACTAGCTGGGCTGGCTCTCTACTTTCTCTTTTGGCCAGTTTAAGATATTAAAGCAGAGCCTGAGTTGTTTCTGAAACGGTTTCTCCAGGGCCTATAGCCGAATGGTTTTAAGGAAATGAACTCAGTTTTTAATCAAACACCTCAGTGAGCCCTTGCACTTATTTTACCCTGCCCACATCAAGTCAGCATTTAGCATTTTTGTTAAAGTAAGACCACTTTTAAACTGAACATGACCTTGCAAAATCCCTTTGCATTTGGAATATGGCGAGATCAACAGAGATCACACAAATCAAAAAGTAAACATGGTTCTCCGACTGTGACGCCATCTGTATGGCTCAGGGCATCTCAGACATGCTCCAAACAACATGCATGGTCTTTACATGATCATGTATTTGCAAGTTATGCAATGGCAACCCAAAGGGGTCTTAAAGAACACCCTCCCCCCCCAACTGCACACCACCAACATATGAAACAAGTAGTGGGGCAAGTCTTCAGACTCAGAGAACTGGTTTCAAACCTTACTGTAAATGGGACTTGTGATAACTTGACTGTGGAGTTACTTTTCTGTAAAACTAAAATGTTTATGTTGTTATGAAATGTCATTCATTTTTGTTTCCAAATCTGTCTTTGAAGTAAGAACTCAAAACGTTCAGTTTGATTACTTCTTCTTAATTTGTAGACAGACATTTATAAAGGGATATGAAAATCGTAATATTTAATAACCTTCATAATTTCATATGTCATCAACTACGGTTATCACGTAGCACCATGACAATGTGGACAATACTAAAATAATGACCCATGTCGGATTGCATCTGATAGTATTCTTTAGAATTTCCTTTTGTTATCATTGTCTTGTCTTGTGAAGTTACCTTTTATTTAAGATAAATTGAGCTGTCTTTTTAGGATTACAGAGTTTTTTTATTTTCTTATTTAGTCTAAAGTGTGTTTATACTTAATAACAGTGCAACTCTCTGATATTTTTGAACAGGCAATAAAAAGAAGATTCGTTTATACCAGTTCCTGTTGGATCTTTTAAGAGATGGCGATATGAAGGACAGTATCTGGTGGGTGGACAGAGACAAGGGGGCATTCCAGTTTTCTTCCAAACACAAGGAGGCTCTGGCACATCGCTGGGGGCTCCAGAAGGGAAACCGCAAAAAAATGACCTATCAGAAGATGGCCCGGGCCTTACGTAACTACGGCAAAACTGGAGAGGTGAAAAAGATCAAGAAGAAGCTGACCTACCAGTTCAGTGATGAGGTGCTGGGGAAGAGTCATCCGGAGAGAAAATTCATGTAGGCAGGATGAGTACTCAAATGTCACGATTTAATCTTAGAAAATGTTGAGGAGTAGTTTCTGATGTAAGACATTTAATCAAACTTGCTAATGTGTTATTTTGCATTTTGTGAATAGTTACATTACTGGTCTACTGTGGGGCCAATCATTTTGTACAGACAAACGGGAAGAGATGTAAGGTTACACAGTATGCATATTAGACCCTGGGTTCACTGTGATACCCTGTATACATTTTTAAATGTGGGTGCACATACAAATCGTTGGAATTTCTTTAAGTAACTGTCTGTTTATACATTTTCAATACCTGGTTCCAAGTTGTGTTTTATGAAATGTAGCTATGAGGTCAGGAAGGCCTTCTGCCGCCTGGGTTTGACTCTCCCTGTTTTGGACAGGCTTAAGTTCTCTTTCAGGGTAATACTCTATGTACTACTCTATGTGTGTATATATAATTGCAAATTCCTATTTAAAACAGTAAAGAGACACAAATAAGTCATTAATGGGATAGACTAACCTTTGAGGAGCATTATAAAACCATTACTATGATTACTTACATGACAAATGCTTTGTAAAAATACATGAAACTCTGTATCTCATATTAAAAAAATGCTTGTAATGAATAAATGTTCATAAAAGTACAAGATAAAATATGCTAATGTCATTGAAGTTATTTGCAGTACAATGAAAGGAAGAGGGAACTCCCTGTTATTAAAACAAGGTCGCAAAGTGCTGAGCAAGGTGCAAATACCGAATGTGGGGTTAGTGTTTGTGAGCGATAACATCGCACACAAGGGGTAAAATACAAAGAAGAAGAGGAAGTAAACATTTCATAAACTTCTGAAGTTATAAGTTTACAATTAGCTCACATTTCATTTAGGCTACAAAGATAACTGCTGAGTATGAGGAACTATGAGGTGAATGCAGAGCGGGGCGGGGGGGTGAAGTGGCCTGTCACCCAGTCCTTATATCTGCCTGTGATCCTGACACTCTGCAGGCGCCAGCTCTCCACTCATTAAGGCAAAGCCCAGAGAGACACATCTGGAGTTAATAGGTTAGTAGTCTATACAAGTAGTGCAGCTGCTCCTCTGGTGGTTTTCCTCTGCATCGAATGCCTTTTCTTGAGTGGCTTAATTGTGTTAAAACATTCTGTATATTGTTTTGGCGTTGGTATCATAGTTAGTGTTTCATTAACCGTTGTCCTAGACAAAGCAGTCTTTACTAAATATAGAGATGCTTTTGAAATGCTTATCAATGTCTCTACTATCACACTTCCCTTTTACAATAACACATCTAAAAATCACTTCTGCAGATGAAATTCAGTTCAATACAATTACAGAAAATAAAAGTGAATGTAAATATAAAAAAACCACAGCACATGGTGTCCCTAGAGCCAACAGCTCCCCTCAATGGCGGAGTTATAATTAATGCCCAGAGCTGACAGGTGAGAAGATGAAAATAAATGGCCTTGAATAGAAATGAGCCACCATACAGTACAATACTATACAATACAATACAGAGTAACTTCACCAGAGCAAGATAATCAATATGACTTTTGCATTACTTACATGTAAGTGTGTTGGAAACCTTATCAGAAAAGAACGTAAAAGGACAAACTCATTTACAGATGTAAGTGTCATTGACCACATCAACAACAAGGCTCAGCGATAAACCAATAAAGGCAACACATGTGGCTCTCAGATAAATTCAGAATACAGCACTTGTCATTGCTGTGGTCAGAGTGGACGAGCTGCAGGTGGCAGTTAGTACAGTGCATGTTTTCAGATTAAGATCTCAGCAAGAACAGTTAAGGTTGAGATTAGGGCTGCAACACCTCAACAATTGTGAGAGGATGGAGATCCTCTTCCTCTCATCGTCTCTTGCTTTTTTTGTAACAGTCAAAAATGTATATTTAAGATATATTTTTGGAAGATCATTATTGAGTGTAGATACACAGTAGTATGTTTTGCTGCTATAATTAAATAAGAGTAGTCTAGTATAGTAAAGTAAACATACAGTAAGTAGAATATAGTAGATTATAGTAAACCATAGTATAAGAAAGTAAAATATTGCATAGGATAGTCGATTAACGTAACAGAGCATGGTGCAGTAGAGTACATTAGAGTACATGTCACTTGTTAGATGCTTTTATCCAAAGCGACTAACATACATTCCCATAAGAACAATTTGGGGTGTGTCTTGTCCAAGGACACAGTGGAATGTTGACTGCAGCGAGATTCAAACCAGTGCCCCCGTGATCCGAAGATCGGCGCACTAACCACTGAGCCACAACCCACAGTAAACTGAGTAAACTGTAGTATAGTTCAAAAGCACAGTACAATATACAGTATAGCACAGCAGTGATGTGAAGTGATCTATAGTAAAGTATTGTATTTAATATAGTATATTATAGTGTACATGATATATATTATATTATATATAGTATGGTATATATACTAGGTATAGTATTGTAAATCATAGCAGAGCACAAACAGTTGAGGTAAACATAGCATAGTTGAGTTTACTGTTCTGTAGCAAGCTACAGTAAATGATATGGTGACATAGTACAGTATGATTATAATACTGAGATACACAGCATAGTATACTGTAGTAATGTGCAGTAAAGCAAGTATAATGATAATAATAATAATAATAATACTAATAATAATAATAACAATAATAATAATAATAATAATAATAATATAGTCTAGTATAGTATAATATTGTAAAATATAGTATGTACCACAAAAAAAGTTCTAGTTTATTTTTGCGTTCCTGGCAGCTTTAACACTTTTTAAATCGATAAAAATGATAAGTCAGACTTGCCTGTATAGGGAAAGGTAAAAATGTAAAGAAATAGTTCTAAGGAAACCGAAATAAACCTAAACTCTGCTAAAGGATTAGAAGGACTCTTTAAAGGGAAACACACTCATCTCTGCCCACAGATAACACACACCTATAGATTTGTATTCTCCACCATCCTCTCGTATACCTTTAGATTTACAGGGTGACCGGGTGCAGCACAGATGTGGGGAAAGCAAAGAGACTTTTTTTGGAATCAGGGCTCTAAATTTAACTTGCATCCCTCCCCCTCCCTCTCAAGGCCTATCATTCAGCCGAGGTGTTGGAGGAAAGGATGGTTGAAATATAGCCTGGGTCAGGCGTAAGCAGGGGTGGGCTGGGGAGAATGTGGGGGTGGTTGTTATGTTTTGGGACATTGCGTTGGGCCTAGGAAAAAGAATGGCAGGAGAGGTGGGATGGTTCATGGAAGCGGGGGGGGGGGGGGGGGGATTTGGCAGCAGCACAGTATTAAAGCCACGGGGTCCAGATAGACGGCAGACTGTAGCAACAGTGAGTCACGACAGAGAGCATTCAGGATGCCAGAACCAGTCAAAAAAACAGGTAAGTGTATTCATTCAGCTACGGGGAAAGGTTTCTTTAACACCTTAAAATGTAACGGCTTATAATAATACATGTACAAAACGTACAAAACGGTTAAATATGTAGTCGTATAGTTTACATACTTTATGTACAATTCTCAAAAGCACAATCTTCTTCGAAGAAACTAACAATGTGAAATTACAAAATGATGTGTGAGAAAACATACCGTGCTGGAACACACCCCTCTCTTAAGCAACTGTAAACCACAACCAAGCTGAGGCTCATGTGAGACCTGCACGTTGTTCTCATGATATTAAGTAATCTCTTTGTTTGCTAAGTAATGTAATTGCAAAATGTCATTATTATGTTTTTGTTATTTGTGAAACCGAATTGTTCTTTTTATTAAGGTACTGTTTTGGTTATTTTTGTCACTATCAAAATCTATTTTTTGCCATCTGCCAGGTTATTTTAAATGTATGCCACAATCATTTTATTATTTATTATGTTTCCAGACAAAAACATCTCTAAAGCAGAGAAATGAAATACCAAAATAAATATTTAAAACAGGAAAATTGTAGTTGCAGTAGAGGTAGGAATATACAAGAATAGGAATATTAATTATAAATTAAAACAGAAATGATACTGAACAAGTACAAATCCTCCATGTCATAACAAAGCAGTAGATCAGTAAAGTAACTGTCAAATATATCACATTTAAAGTGGCCTAGTACAAATGCTCCTGTAGCCACAACATAATACGTGCAATAATCCATCCTTAGTTAAAAGTGTTTTCTCTAAGCCTCTGTTGGTCGTGTCAGGGAACTCGGGAACACAACACTCGATCCAGGTGGAAACATTCCAGCATCATTCACAAAATGCACAACTGATCCAAAAATGCTCTGCAGGATTCCAACTTGACAAACGTGTCTGTGTGTTCCCCCCCCTCTCTTCGGGGGGAATGGATGGATGTTTGTGGAGTTGGAGGCATGACATCACATATCAAATGACACATTGCATCCCAAATGGCAAGCAAGTGTGTGCTAAGACTTTTACTGTAGTGGATTTATTAAGCTATGATCATCTTGCCACCACGGAATTAATATCAATTATTATTAACTCTCGACAGTAAACAGGATGCTTTTGATTGTTTTGAAGTATTGCTATATGCGTGGTTTGCTCCTTCAAATGTTCAGTTAAAAAAAGAGTTAAAGCCCCCATGACCAATATGTGAAGGGGCTAGTAGTGATGAACCTGCGGAGAATTATCACCTGAATCTGCAGCTTTTCTCAGCTCAGTGAGATCAAGCTCACTGTTTAGCTTCCTGACCCACAACTCTACTGTTTCCATACACTCTCACCGCTCACATGGTATCGTTTTTTATTAAAAAGCCATAAAACCAGATATTTTCTTTAGGAGACAGAGCTATAGAGAGGTAACATACTGACATTTATTTATTGGCTACGAACATCACTATAGATTAATGCTTTTGTTGCTCTATAACTTTTGGATTTAAAGAGGATGAAGGTTTGCTAACAAGTTTAACATCAACTTAAGGTGGTGATTTGTCAGTGTCGTGTTCAAAGATTTGTTCTGCTGTCCTAAAATGTTCAATAAAATTAGTTTGAAGTTTTTGGACACATTTGAGGTTAGGCCTACTTATATACAGTACAATTAAACTAACTTAAGTGAAGCACGTATGAATAATCATTTTTAGATGACCTTTGTAAATAATACAATGAAATAGTATTTGACTTTTTGAAAAAAACAAATATGTTCTTCAGAACTACGAAAAGTCACGAGAAGGTCAGACTTTGATTTACTGCTGAAGGTATTTTGGGCCAGTCATCTCGACATTATTAATATCAGCTTTAACCTTGTTAGATACCAACTTAAATGTTGTAAAAAGTAACTTGGGGTTATAAATCAAGGAAGGAGTCTGCTGCTTTCTGTATAGCTTGTCAACAGCCTCATGTACTTAGACAAACAAAGACAAACTGATCAACAGTCTCTAAATAACAATATGTCCTGTCTACAATGCTTATTTATGGCTACTCTAAACTATGTCAACACTATGTGTTATATTGTTACTATTTAATTTCTAACCTTTCTGAACGAAGTAGTTGAACTATTTAAACATTTCCTTGGATACGTCCGTCTTTTAACTTAAACTAGGAGTGTCTTTTTACTTTAAATGTGATAAAGGTGTGATATGTGGGGCAGCGTGACTGACACCCTGTTGAGGTGTCGTAACAGAAGAGACGCTGGCTGCAGACAGACCGAGGGCACATTATTCATTCTGTGCCTCCAGAGTCACAAAAATAGAGTCCAGTTAATCCCTCGACTCTGATACCTGCGCCCCCGCTGCCACTGAAGCCCTCCAACGTCATGTTTTTAGTCCTGTACATAGGCATCCTATATATACACCCATTAGGTCATCTTGCAACACATGGAGTTTTTTTTTTCCTGTACGTTGAACTCTTCAGGACTCAAACCAGGAGTCCAAGCATCTGAATCACGCCCACATACATTTCATTATTCCAAACAACTGGTGTTACACATGTCTACACTCAGGGCTGCCAGTCACTATCACTATTTTTATGTTTGTATTAGATTTCTCTTCACATTTGATAGCTTTTCCAAAGATAACAACACATCTCTTCACAGCAGCAAAGGCAACAGCTGGTGGTACACACAATGAGTGTAAAACTATCACTATTAATAGACCGACTGTAGACATCATGTATTCATTTCTTTAGGATCCCGATCCATGACTGTGATATGTTTCAAGGGTTTGGTTATTGCGTGATTGTTACAGATCCAGATGTGTCTCTGTTGGCCTTTTTAATTTCACCCGACGTCCCATCAAAACAAGCTTACGTTTTGATTGATTGCTTATTAATGAAAAACAATGTTCTGTGTGTTATGTCGGTTATGTCATGACGAAGGATATACATTCAGTTCTGTACTTAAGTACATATTTTGTACTTCTGCTTTATTTTTTTACGTGTAAAAACAAGTTTTAGTTCATTATTCTGTGATTCTTTTCCAGCCTCTGAAGTTACTTTGCAAATAAATGTTTAATATGTATATACAGTAAAATGTAATATCAGCGTATATGGTGTAATGCATAATTATTATTATGAAATATATAATGTAAATAATAATATAAATGAAATGTATTATTATTAATGTAATGTGAGTAAACTACAACTTTTACATTGCATACATTACTTACAATTAGTTCAACATTGGCAAAAGATACACCATTTAAATGCAGCTGTTATGTTTTTTCCTCGCTAATTAAATAATTTAACAATACAGTCTGAAATGGTAATTCTGCATAATGACTTATTTCCCTTTAGATACTGAGGTATATCTACAGTAGCTGATAATACCTCATGCAGGCCGTTTGACTTTATGTGGTAGTGATACTATTGCTTAAATAACAGTGGTTAATGGTCAACTTCTGTTTTCAGACAGTGCAGTAGCCTTAATAACCATTCCAATGATATAACAGAATATGACTTCACAAATAAGTCTCAAGAAGTTGCTGGTGTTTTGACACATTCTGTGTGGTGTGGAAAAAGGCAAATTCATTGTTTTTCAACTAGCCCCACCCAGTGTGCTGCAGACTGTATAACACTGTACTTTTTTTGATGAAGAGCCTTCTTCTTTTGCTGAAACAACAGTACATGTGCTGCTCTTCAAGCTTGACATTGGTTTTAAAATGGAATAACACAAAATAATATATCATTATCAGTATTTATGTTTTTGAAAGATGCAAATAATAAGCCTACTGGTACCCGTTACTTGTTTTTCTCACATAAGTATTATCAAATGTCCTCTCAGCAGGAATTATAACATGTGTGTTTTCTCCTCAAGATTTGACCCCTTAAAAGATAACTGTTAAACAAAGTCTAATTGAAACTTCAGAAGACTTACTTTTAATTTGAACCTACCCCCCCTCTTCAGTTTCAGCATTTGCCAAGAAACCAAAGACTCAGGAGGCAGAGGAGGGGTCCTCTGTGCTCTTTGAAGCAGAGACAGAGAAGCCTGATGCTAAAGTAAAATGGCAGTGTAACTCAAAGGACATTGCCACTGGCGCCAAATATGTGATGACAGCCGCCGGAAACAAGCATTCCCTCGCTATAAAAGCCATTACCAAGGAAGATGCCAATGTGTATGCAGTCATTGCTGGGGGGTCAAAGGTCAAGTTTGACCTGAAGGTTGTATCTAAGCCAGGTGGGAGACTTTCATGCTGCAGTTGTGCGTTTTGAGGTCTCTGCTTGTTCCACTACAGGCTGTGTTGTCCCCAGGCACAAAGCTAAAATATAGCACTTAATTCAGGAAAGCACTGAGGCAGTAAAAACTTGATGCACTGCATGCAATTGAACTCACATTCTGCTCACTCTGACAGCTGCTCCACAACAAGTCCCTGAGACGGCTTTGTGTTGTCTATCCACGGGGAAAGTTGCTCTTGAAGGAATAGTTTGACATTCAGGGGGAAAAGCTTCTTAGCTTTTTTGCAGGGATGAAATGGAACTAACTCTTCAATCGGGTGATGGGGACACTCCAGCTGTGATGCCAAATCCAACCTCTTCCAATTCCCCTACAAATCTGTATGTTCGGTAAAAGTCATTTAGTATCCTGTATGCCATACATAGTTAACCATAAAGACCTAAAGGTATGAAAACAGGAAGCCTGTCCTTGTACAAAGCGATCCAATTCACCTACCGCCGACTCTAAAGGTCACTATGAAACACGTTTTGCCTCGAAGTTTTCACTTTCTCAGAATTAATGTCGACTCCAGAAAGTCCCTACAGTCCCACATACAACCCGTAGATGTAATAATGGATCAGCTGACCAACTGAACCTCCCTGCAAATTTACCTTAGATGCCACACAAGGTGCTTCAATTGAAATAAATCATCCCAAATAGCATTTTCCCCATTATAGCCATTGCCTTTACATAATTACATTAAACTGTTGAACGGACACCACCAAATGCAAACAAAGTATTTTCCCTTTGTATTATAAATGTTAGAAATGCATTTTTACGTGCATGGCTTCATCCCAATGTGAAGACTATGGGGCCACTAAGAGAAACACGAATATGCAGGCATATCTTTCTAGTTTTTATACTAAACTTACATTAAATGACATAAGACAATATGTTTAATTCTCTTTTGGACAGAGTTGGCTAGCTGTTTTCCCCTGCTTCCAGTCTTTATGCTACACAAAGCTAATTGTCCCCTGGTCGCTTCATGTTTATCATACAGACATTAGATCATCTAAGATGTCAAACTATTACTTTAGGATCTGGATAACTGCAATCACTGCATTAATCACAATCGTTTTGCCCAGCACTTTATCACAACTATAGAGCACTGTTCTGTATGCTGCAACAACTGTGTGCAAAGTTTGTCACGGAGCAGCTTTTGTGCCATGAGTCTGACCCCGTTGAGATTGTTTGTTTGGACTTGATAAGGTGGAAACAAATCCTGAAGAAAGGCAGCAGACAAATGGCCCAGCGTGCTACGAGAGACGTCCCACAGCTGTCTGTGGCTCATATCATAGGCACCCTTACTCTGTCTGCACGGAGACCTTGACCCTCACACCAGCACATTATTTCCTCATGAGTAACCACCACTTGACTTGCACTCAGGATAGCCATGAGAGGCAGCTGATAACACATGGAAAATCATTCAGCCATTCAAAGATGATAAGACGGAAGAAATGTTTGTGTGGAAAATATTTGTCTTGGCCAAAGTCTTTTCAGTCTTACAAAAAAGTGTTTAAGAGAAAATCAGAGATATAACATTGTAAAATATTTAACGTTTAATCAACATGTAAAGTCCCCAGCTCAAAGTTTTAATAAAAAATAAATACAAATGGAATTAATTTTTTTGTATTACTCCACCTACTTGTTACTTATTATCTTCGTTGTTTCATAGGAGCTCCCATTCAGGCCCCTGCTGATGCTCCTGGGAAGCCTGATGTAGAACCAGAAAAGGCCCCTGCTGATCCTGGACCTGCTCCACCTTCCGATCCTGCTCCATCCACTGACCCTGCTCCACCTGCAGCAGCACCAACAGGAGAGCAGCCCACCGTGGTCCCAGCACAAGATGCTCCTCCAGCTGAGGGTCAGTATACTCAGTGTTGCTTTTGTTCATAAACGAATGAATGAATCCATCTGTTTAAACATATTTTAGTAAAGCTTTTCTGAAAATAGCCCAAAAAATCACAGACTGTTTGATATGCCACAGAGATTAAGATTTAAACACAAGGCATGAATTAAGCTTTCATCAAATGTTGACACCTATACACTCCATACCATATGTTTGCTTGATTTCTTCTTTGATTTCTCTCACATCTTTCTGTGTAAGATGTGTCATGCACCAAATTGATTACCTTTTAAAAATATAAAAAAATAACCCAATTACAAAGGGAAGCTCTGCATATATCCTCCTCCTTTATACACTTTATATTCTTATTTTGTTTTGCTGCTCTGATGTTCATTTGAATTACATTTGGTTGGACTTGAATCTCTTAACTCCATTCTGCTGCTTCCTGCTCTGAACCTGTTGGATTTTCAGATGCACAGCCTCCAGACACCAGGCAGGACCTGACTGGACTCTTTACAGAGAAACCCACCAGTGGCAACGTCACTGTAGGTGAGTGGATTCAAAGACAGCCCCATATGACCCTAAAATATGTGTCAATAAAACCTTACAGGAAGATAAAAACATGAGGTTGGTGTTATATTTTGTGGAAATATGAAGTGTTAATGCTTGTATTATTATGTATTTTTTGGTTCAATGCATATTGCATGAATTCCATATTGCATTGGACATCAGAATTTTAAGGATAAAGTGTTAAAACAAATGAAAATTCCTCTTTGGTGCAGGTGAAAACATCACATTTGTGGCTAAAGTCTGTGCTGAGTCGTTGTTGAAGAAACCCACCATCAAATGGTTCAAAGGGAAGTGGATGGACCTCGCCAGCAAGTCTGGAAAACACCTTCAGCTGAAGGAGACGTATGACCGCAACACCAAGGTAGACTCATACTGCAGGCACTGAAACAGAAACGTCATATTCTTATGTCTCGTGGCACATAATGTTAATATGTGGATCTTATTGCTGTGCTTAAAGAGCCTTTGATCGATTGCCTTTGATATGTATTTTTGGCATTAAATCTGTTAACAAATTGCAATAGGCAACAATTAGCTTTTTTTAGTTTTGAAAGTCTCAGTGCTGAGCCTTGCAAGCCCTTGCCGCAGTCACTGATCCTGATAGCATTATGAACCACAGGCACACAGAGGTCATTTCATGAAGAGACTACAAGACATGTTACCCCTGAAAATGTCAAAACAAGTGGGAGAAACACACTTTTACAAGAAAAGTGAGCAGGGAAAGTCTGTGGAACACTTAATAAAGATCACAAATCTCAAACAGACTTATCATTTTATACATATGAAGCATATGTACACAAGCATATGTTTCAAAGCAAAGACGTCAGCCTAAGTGTGTCATGTAATCCTTGTTGCATCTCTCCGCATGCTTGTGGTTGCAGGTATACACGTTTGAAATGCAAATCATCGGAGCGAAGGCAAACTTTGCTGGAGCGTACAGATGTGAGGTGGCTTCCAGGGACAAGTTTGACAGCTGTAACTTTGACCTGGCTGTACATGGTGAGTGGGCCTGTTGCTTCTTTGTTTGTAGCATCAGTAATATTGTCACTTATATCTTAATTTAAGTAATTCATATGATTCTATCTTTTCACTTTGACATTTCAGAGGCTTGTGCAACTGAAGGTTTCGATATTCGAACAGCCTTTAGGCGCACGTAAGTTTCATAAGACTTTATTTCTTTGCATGAAACAAAAAATACCTTTGTTCACATTAAAAGGTATTATAGGCTTATTGATTACCAATTTTCTTTTGTATATTAGTTTCTCTAAGCGTGTGACTGCTTGTCCCAGGACACAATTCATCAATCATGAAACACAGCAAAAGTCAACCTTTTCTTTTACTTTTCCTAAAAGGACTTAGGCACACCCCTTTAACTTTAAGAGTGAATTACTTGATAAACTTGCAGCTTTTAGGGATTATTAAGCTATTAAAGTTCAAATTCAAAAGCCATTTTAGTTCTAAAAAGACATATTGTTAATAACGTCTAAACATATTTTATTTGCTTATTGTTGATAGGTAATTTTATTTGGAGAAAAACTGTTATCAGTTATATCTTTTCAGACTCAATTGAGGATTTAGTGTTCATTTTACCATGTTTGTGTAACGAATCATTGTGGAAATGCTAACCTATTAGGAGCGAAGCCAGTAAGAAGAGAAGTGGACAACAATCAAGGTAGTAAAGAGGGTTTGTCGCAGCAATGGAGGCTTATATTCAGACCCTGAGAATTCTGGTTGTTAAAACACAGAGAAACCAGGACCAGGATCAGAGCCGTTCTCTCCTGGCCTGTTTCCTCTCTGAATCACGTCCAACAGAACCAGCGTTATGGATGGTCCAGCCTCGCTGCTAGGTTTTGAGGGAAGGACCACAGGACGGAGACCATGAGAGGGCTGACAGGTGTCAAATTATAGCTCCTGGCTGTAGTCACTAACTATAGTAGCTGTCATTGTGTTAACCTTTGACTCAGCCGATCTTTATACGTTAAGATTTGGTTATTAAACTATTAAGTAACATGCGCTGGTTGCAGCCATCAGTTCTCTCTGATCTACTCCTGAGCCTTGATCAAAACAGCAGAGCCAGCTGCACAAACAGCTCTCCGGGAGAGTGAGCTTTGACGGTGGTTTGATCGTACTGAAAGGGCAGGATGTGCTAAGACACACAGGCTTTTCAGTAAATGAGCTCTTCCACAGGGTTGCCACTTGCCTCATAGAGGAAGTGCAGCTATGGTGTGTTGTAACTTCACCGCATAAACCAGAGACTCAGCTTCTAATCCTCGTGTAGGATCAGAGGCAAGAGACAAGCACACTGTCAAGTCTACACCCTTTTTTATCTTTCATCCCACTGATTTAACCTTGAGTGTTTTCTATTGTTCTTGCTCGGATGGCTGCTGCTGCTCATGGCCTGAGGAAACAATTTCGCATTTTGGGAAATATGCTTATTCACTGTTATTCTGGGATTTACAGTAGATGAGATTGAAATGAATCCATTTCCGTGTTTAGTTTGAGGGCAGAGCCAGGAGGCGATAACCTGGAGGCAGCGGTTAAATCAAATCAAATCAAATCAAGTTTTATTTATAAAGCACATTTAAAAGCGATTTTTGGTCGAGCCAAAGTGCTGTACAACACATAGCTTGGCTAGCTAACGGGAGCGTTGGTTCGAAAGGTGGACAGTAGATACAACTAGGCTAATATATACCCAGTTTAATTCCTGCGGGGTCCGCAGTTGCATTTCTTTCTTTATTATTTTATTCTTAAAAAGGAAAGACAGGTATTTATGAGATGAATCAGAAAAGGTTCACCCTGCTTCTAGTCTTTATGCTAAACTTATCAACGCTCAGCTCTGGTTGCAGTTAAAAACCCCATTACAGTGGTATTAATAAACAATTGTATTTCCCAAAGTGCCAAAGTGTTTCTTTGAACATAGCAACAACTGTCTCTCCAGCACACCATCTGCCTGTACATGCACTTCCTTCATCCATAATTTCACTCTTTTCCTTTCAGTCTTCAGAACGACTCCAAATTCTCTTTTTTGATTACTTGATTTTAGGTTTTGTATAACACAGTGCCATTCAGCATAAAGAGATATCTGAATGGTGCTGTACTTTACAAATAATTACATATTTGAGCATGAGTAAACAGGAAATTATTCATATTTGATCAAGGCCTAAAAATATATATACCTTTATTTAACACTGATGTTGTTGCCCACTGTTGATGATGTTCTGCTGCTGTTGGCTGATGTTTCTGCAGTGGCGCAGATGGAAAAGAGGACTCAGGAGAACTGGATTTCAGTACCTTATTAAAAAAGAGGTAAGCACAACATATGACAGTTAATTTAAAACTTTTTAGATAACGGCTCCATTTTCCTCCAGTTTTCATAATCTATTTCTGTCTCATTGTCATTCTTTCTGGATCATCCTGCGTCTTCAGAGAGTAAGCTACTTCTGTATTTGCAAGCTAAGGGTTGCAATGATCACCTGATTACACTTACCTGCAGGCAAATAACCCAACGCAACGATATGTTAGGGTGATTGTCTCAGAATGTAACTTGACCATGAATTTGGCATAGTTTTAAGTTTGAAAACGTTTTTTCACATTTTAAATATCGATGCCAGTGAAAATAAGACGTACTGCCATGTTAAAACATGCAACCTTTTCCAAATTCCCATAAAAAAGAAACTAGTCACCCTATCATATCTAACTTTTATTATAACACTCATTTCATCCTCAATTCATCCTGTGATCACTAATATTGCTTCCTTGCTGCCATCCTCTCTTACCACAATAACTATAACTAAACAAACATTTTAACTTTCAATCTGGCAAAATCAGCTATTCTGCCTCTTGTTGTGGATGGTTGTCCCACTATGGTATGCAAACCTTATAGTCTGCATTCGGAAACACAAGTCACCTTCGTTGTGAAGGTGACTTGTGTTTCCGAATCACAAATCACCTCTGTGTATCACACTCCATCACCAGATACTTTCTATCCCTTATTGGACATCATGTAAAGAATAATGCTATTTTGCCCTAATGTCTGCATGCTTGCTTTTATTTAATTTGTTTTAATGGCATATTTTCTAATAGTTGTGTTGCTGTTTAAATGCTTTGTTTAACTTGTTTGGTTTGTTTTGCCTCTTGGGTTCTACCTTTGAATGAGCAGCAGTTTCTTAAAATCCTCAAATCGGTAAGAAGCTGCTGACATACTGACTGAGTGTCGCTGGAAAACGTTGTTTTCGCATGCATTCATCTGTTGGGATTCAGTCCTTTCAAGTTGCATGCATTCATCTGTCGGGATTCAGTCCTTTCAAGTTGCATGCATTCATCTGTCGGGATTCAGTCCTTTGAAGTTGCATGCATTCATCTGTCGGGATTCAGTCCTTTCAAGTTGCATGCATTCATCTGTCGGGATTCAGTACTTTCAAGTTGCATGCATTCATTTACTACAGGAGAAAACAGTTTACATTTCACTGTATTATTACATTATAACAGCTAAAGATGAAGCAATTATTTGATGATTAAACGATAGAAATATAATGGAAGACGTGTATTTATTGGTTACAGTATGCTGTACCCTGATGATTAAATAGTGTACATACATTGTTTTGAACAGCTAGTTAAACAATGGTTATTATTTGTGATATAGGTGCACCAAGGAACTCACAATAGTACTAAACATCATTTTACTCACTTGTTTAGCCAGGATTCTTTTTTAGCAACAATGTAACAACACAGCTTCACAAGCAGGAAGGGAGCATCTCAGATGATTGGCTGAGGCCACCTAGTGGACAGGTGTGGTAAAAACATCACACAGATAGATGGAGTAGGAGTAGGAGGGACTAACTTTTGTTCCTTGTGCTTGCACTTTTTCTGTCCATATTTCAGACTAACTGGGATTAGACTCTACTTAATAAATAGGGATTAAAAAACAAATTTACATTACATGTTTATTTGTTAAGGAACTTCATTGCCACATTAGAAATAACATAAAATCATACCACTTCTTTTGTCGTGCAATAAAGTATAATTTTTCATAGAAAACCCTTATTAACATCTTTATTGCCCCATTGTTAGGTTAAACAATGAAGCTTAATAAGACATTAATAGTTAACCATGAATTCAAATGGTATTAAATCAATTTATATTGAGTAAGAGAATAGAAATATGTCAATGAGCCATTATGTCGATGTTACTGCACCTCTTTTAAAGCCTACTCATTCTATTCTATATTCATAGTATACATTTTTTCCATCTGTGCCAAGTGACTGATTTTAAAGTCCTCTTCTGTATGCTGCACGTGTTTCAGAGCCGTGCAGGTGAACGCAGAGCCGGACTCAGACGTCTGGAATATTCTCTGCAGTGCTCCTTCTTCAGAGTATGAGAAGATCGCTTTTGAGAATGGCATTACCGACCTGAGAGGGATGCTCAAGAGACTGAAGAAGATGAAGAAGAAAGAGGAGAAGAAAAGTGCAGGTTTGTCCAGAGTTGTTCCTTATAGGCTGCACAATCAACAGTAAAGTGTTGACCCAAGTAACAGGTTTTTGCATTTCCTCATTCCCTCTGAAACTTAGCTTTCACCAAAAAGTTGGATCCTGCTTACCAAGTGAAAAAGGGACATAAAATAAAACTGGCCATTGAGGTTGCCAATGCAGATGTTGAGGTGAAATGGCTGAAGAATGGAGTAGACCTTCTTCCAACTGGAAGGTTAGATATTGATGATGGAAACTATTCCCCTTAACTCATTGCAAAATGCACAAATAACAAATACAGGAGCACTGTTTGATGATGTTTATTTATGTTCTCTTTTCTCTCCTACGTCTCGGCTTGGATTAACATCAACTTTCATTATATCCATAGCAAGTAAGTGTCGAATATCATAATAGTTCAAGCTCTTTTACGGCCCTGGGAAAAAGCATTTACTATGAAAACATCTCCCTGGCCTTTGTTAAGGTACATCTTTGAGAGTGTTGGCAACATGCGCTACCTCACCATCAACAACTGCTCGTTGGCAGACGATGCAGCATATAGCTGCGTGGTGGGGGAGGAGAAATGCACCACTGAGCTCTTCGTTCAAGGTATTGAAAGTTTAGAGAAATAACAAATCCCGATAATATCATGTTTGAGGGATGCAGTTCAATGTCTTGTGCTTATCTGCTTTCTGCAGAGCCTCCCGTCACGATCGTGAAGAATCTGGAGGATCAGATGGTGATGAATGGTGAACGGGTGGAGTTAATGTGTGAAGTCTCAGAGGAAGGAGCCAATGTGAGATGGTTAGATATTTTTCTTTACACTTACAAATCAACAGTCTGTTTGGAGGTACATGTTCACACCATTAGATAATTAATCTTGAAGCTATATCTGGTGTTACTGACATACTAAAATATAAAGTCAGTGAGCCATGGCTGGATTGAAAAAAGTAGAATCGAACTTTATTTAAATTCAAAACAAATGTTCAGTCAGCCTTACACACTGTTTATTTCTTAGACACCCAGCAGATGGCATTTGTGTTTGTCATGTCCACAGACAGAGCTCTGTCTCTGTGACAGACTGCAGGCTGTAAATTATCACCGCACTGAAAAGGTCACATGAGCATTTTAGTAATATATGTCCCATGTGACCTTTATCGAAAGGAGAAAGTAGCTGTAAATGCTTAAGGGGGCTCTGGTTTGAGTGCCAAATAATAAACATACTATTGATAATAATAAAATTAAAATTTTATAGGTGAAGAAGGCATACATTTATCATTGCAGAAAGTGTCATCTTGTATTGACAAAGCATCTATGCACAGTGTCAACATGTAATGTGCTCATAATCCTTACAAAGCACTTCTGATTATTATTATTATTATTATTACAATGATGTTTCTAGTCTCTGCAAATATGTTAAGATATGATGTTGGCTACATGTCATGTTTATTGGGTTGATAGGCTTCTAAGCT
Organism: Notothenia rossii; assembly: GCF_949606895.1. Lineage (NCBI taxonomy): Eukaryota > Metazoa > Chordata > Actinopteri > Perciformes > Nototheniidae > Notothenia > Notothenia rossii. The sequence continues at coordinate 20,648,079 of NC_136904.1, forward strand.
TTCACCCAAACATAACTTCAATGTGAAAATTGTTTTAGTTGTCATCACTTCACCTAACAGCGGGGTTCCTGTCTCATAAAAGTAGTCATCTACTGTATGGCGGGATATCATAACAACATGAGATGTGGGTGAAAGCTTTAAAGTAAAAGTATTGACCTGCTTTTTAAAGACCTGACCAAAAGTTATATTAGGGAACTTTCATTACGCGTATAAGGAACACTACTCATGGTTGCTGTGTGACATTTTGTGCAGGGAGAAGGACGGTGTGGAATTGACAAGAGACGAGTCTTTCAAGTACCGGTTCAAGAAAGACGGCTGCAAACATGTCCTTATCATTAATGAGGCCATGAAAGAAGACTGTGGACACTACAAGGTTAAAACCAACGGTGGCGAGTCTATGGCTGAAATACTGGTGCAGGGTGAGTGTCATGTGTGCAGAGTGCAGTATAAGACACGTTTGTCAGTGATGAACGCTCCAATTTTACATTCTCATACAATAGTGGCGTGAGTTTGCCTCTTCTGGCATGCTGTCTATCTTGGGACACATTGGCTCTTGGCCACATTATTCTGCCAAGGTTACTGCAGCCACGTCAATCCACATGCCAGCTAAAGTTAGAAGAAGTAGACCACATTTCACCTGAAGGGCACAGGTGACCAAGTTTCTCTTTCTGGTGTGTTGTTGTGTTTATTTAATTCAACACAGCTTCATTCAAAAGCTGCATTATCACCATCGAAAGTCAAACCAAACTCTTGTTTTGTCTATACTGTCATGATGCTCAGTGAACCGTTGCAGCAACCTTATCTTTAATTTGCTGCAAAAGTCTTCAATTTCTTAAGGGAAATGTCCCACAAGTATGAACAATTAAAGTCTTTATTTTATATAAAGACATGAGGTTTTATTATTAAATGATAGATTATCTTATCAAACTAAGTAAAGGATCTGCACTGGGCCCCTCACACTTTTTGGAGTGTGATTCTTTGATGGTACCCTGACTCTTATTTTTTATTTTTACAATAATGTGAAGTTGTTAATGAATTAAAGACGCGGCATGGTTTTCAGTTGTTTATGTTGGATAAATATGCTTAATTTCAATTCACAGGTGATCTAAAAATGGTGGATGGGGACGGTTCAAACTCATCCGTACATGGACGTAGGCAAAATAAAACCCCAGCTAGTTTTACCCTCTTTTTTACCATTCAGTAACCATTTCATCTTAGTTCCATGATCCCATAGAGCAAAGGTTTTCATTATGAATAAATGGGAAATCATCACATGACAGCCATCTTGACCTTTCCTTGTAGACGCTATAATTTAGTCCTGGTTATTTATTGAATATATATACTCTTACTTTTGAATATATATTCATGTGTATGTGTGATATGTGTGTGTGTGTGTGCGTGTGTGTCCAACACCTCAGTCCACAGCTGAACTCCCATTGTAGTACCATTCCCACATTATGTGCCATCACTGGCAGCGAGCTGATGTGAATCTCCTGTAACCTTTACAAGGAGCGTAGTGTGAGTTATCTCTCTCAGATAAAAATGTATCTGGGATCACTTTAATAACTCCTGTATACATTATTTCTTAAGATATACAGTATTGAGCTGCTCCTGCATCTGGTCTTCATATCCTCCCACTTTATTGTCTACCCTAAATCCAATTAACTATTCCCCTTGTGCCTGTTGCTAAGAGACAACACAAAAAGGCTACACAAAGATAATGAACACCCACCACTCGATCATAATATTACTAAATTATCCTCACATACAATAGCTGCATCTGATTGTGAATCTCATTATCATCACACGTCATCATCTTATTCTGCCTCCTGATACTGTAGCACCTCATCTGAAGGCCTCCGTAGTTTTCTATTAACTGAAATCTGAGTTTATGTTTTTTTTCCTGACCGTGTAGAGAAGGACCTGGAGGTCTACCAAAGCATTGCAGACCTCACAGTGAAGGCAAAAGATCAAGCGGTGTTCAAGTGTGAGGTGTCGGATGAGAAAGTGAGAGGAACCTGGTACAAGAACGGTGTGGAAGTCAAACCCGATGCCAGAGTAAATATCACGCACATTGGAAGGTGAGGACTCTCATACAAATGCTTTAAAAATGCTAAATATTTTTCAATGAACTAAACTTCTGAACAAAAATGTAGGAACCACAAACTGACCATTGATGACGTCAAACCAGAGGATGAGGGAGATTACACTTTTGTGCCAGATGGCCACGCTTTCAACCTTTCTGCTAAACTCAATTTCTTGGGTAATATTGATAGTTTTGCAGTTACTATTCAAAATCAATATCATTCATAGTTTCACAAGCTTAATTTTTCTCGAACAATTTATTTCTCTCTTCTTTCCTAGACGTGAAGATTGATTTTGTGCCACGCCAGGGTAAGACAAACTTACTCTCATGTAGTAAACCAAATGAAATTCAAGGGTCTGTTCATTTGAACCATTACTCTCTTCCTCTATTAGATCCTCCTAAGATCCACCTGGACTGTATGGGCCGCACGTCCGATTCCACCATCGTGGTGGTCGCTGGCAACAAACTGCGTCTGGATGTCCCCATCACTGGAGACCCTGCTCCCACAGTGATCTGGACCAAAGGAGGGAAGGTAAAACAGACAGATAGACTTATGTTATTCATCAGCTGCACTCTTCATCTGACATCTACTGTTTATCCAGGGCCACTGGGCCAGTAGGTAAGTCTGAAAACTGAGCCTAAACTGAGCACATGTAAACAATGTGCAATGGAATTATATCGTAATGCAAGCTGAGGATAATACAACTGTTTGGGTATTTAGCTATTAATGCATTCCTCGCTGCTAATAAATAAAGTACAATGCTACTAACAGAGAACAGAGAGGGTTACCTACCCTCTCTGTTCCCTTTGGCTTTTACCGCTTTGCTCTGCTTGAATATAGGCTAGTTCTGTCAAAGCTGACGGAGAAGAGACAGAAGGGCCGGCATCTTCTTGGACCCTGAAGCATGGGGAAGTAAGTGTGCATGTCCACTATCAATATATGCCTGTTCATACTACACTGAAATACAAGACACTGAATGGAGTTTACTACCTCTTTGTACCTAAAGTAAACGATGGGCTTATAGTGTATTGGATGTACAACTACAGTATAGCCAATAGCATTTGACCTTATGTAAACTTGCAACTGTGTAACAAGTTGAGTTCAAGGCACAAGATAATTGATGGTGCGGCTACTTGACTGAACATGTTGTGGGTTCAATTGATTTACTGCCTTACTACCCCGGAGCAAGATGAGGCTGCAGCAGTAACAACGACAGACAGAACCAGACAAATACACACAAGCATCTTTAAGGATGTATAAGTGCCCTTTTCTATTCATGTCAGTTTCACATAGCTTTAGAAACACAGTGCATGGGGTCAGTATTTATCCAAGTCAATAAGGTAATAGCCTGTTCTGAATCTCACTACGGACACACAGGTCACAGGAAATGGGTAAGTATGTTTCCATAGAAAGGGACTATGTGAAACATTCTTTACTTTCATTGACCAACCAAATAAAGATAGATGATGTTGTGCTAGATTACTTTACATTTCCAGGAGGCAAAATCCAACAGGCACAGTGACAGTGGAGAAAAAAGTCCACCATATCTTAATGTGATTTGTTTTCCCTGCATGCTTATGGTTTCTATAAAGTTCATTTTAGTGACTATTTACTGTCAGCAGATATGTAATATTAACAATATTAGTTTTCAAGCTACTACTCAGTATTTCCAAGTGCCTATTCTCCATTTGCATGGTAAAATCTGGAGATTTGTGTTGTAGAGCTACTGAGATGAATGGAGTAATCAATCAATTATCAACTATTAAAAGAACTGGCCACTATTTTGATAATCCTTTAGTTCTGTTTGGACAAAAAACGAATTTAACTAAAAAAGTCAACATTTCTGACTGATTCTTAAATGAATGAATGAATGATTTTTGTTTTACTCCTCTCTGATTTGAACTAAATATATTTGAATTGGGGGACAAATCAATACATTTGAGGACATCATGTGTTTGTTTTTTCTACCAAACACTTCCCTTGATACCTCAACAAAGTCGGTATTGAAATCCTTCAAAATGTGGCATGATGTTAATATACTACGTGTAGTTTACCAGCATCTTTACCTCTAGAACCTGCAACGCTACTATTGATCAGTTTTGTGTTTCTCAGTCCAGTAACTGTCCGTTGGTTGTCATTGTGTACGGCAGGTCGTCACAGAGGGAGACAGCAGGGTCCATGTTGAAACCACCAAAGGACACTGTATCTTCACCATTGAGGGGGCGGAGAGGCAGGACGAGGGATTATACTCAGTTGTGGTTCGAAACCCGGCCGGGGAGGACACTGCTGATATCAATGTGAAAGTTGTCGGTAAGACTGACCTCACTTCTAATAGGGAGGCTGTGGCTCAGTGGATAGTGTGCTGGACTTCGAATCAGGGGATAGCAAGTTTGAGTCCCACTGCAGTCAGCATGTCGTTGTGTCCCTTCGCAAGACACTTCACCCCAAATTGCTCCTGTGGGGATTGTTCACAGTATTGAGTATGTAAGTCGCTTTGGATAAAAGCGTCTAACAAGTGACATGTAATGTAATGTAATGTAACAAGCAAATTAAAGTAGCAGCATCACTTCATCAAATCATAGAGCTAGAATGGCTTTAAATAATCCTAACAACTGTAAATCTCTTTGGCTGGATTTGTTTGTAAAAACACAAATGTGTCTTTTCTTTAAACACATGCCATGTTTCCCCCAGATGTTCCAGACCCTCCCCAGACTCCCAGAGTCCTAAGCGTGAAGGAGGACTCCTGTGTGGTTCAGTGGGACGCCCCTCTTTTTGATGGTGGACAGCCAATTATTGGTAAAAAAATGTTTAATTGTTCATATTATAGGGAAGTCTTCTCCTCCTTGTCTATTCTGAAAAGATAAGTGAATCAACATTTTAATTATTAGGCTATGTGCTGGAGAGGAAGAAGAAGAAGAGCTACAGGTGGATGAGACTGAACTTTGACCCTTACACTGACACTACCTTTGAAGCCAAGCGGATGATTGAGGGGATGGAGTATGAGATGCGAGTCTATGCCGTCAACGGCATCGGCATGTCTCGCCACAGTCCAGCCTCACAGCCTTTCGTGCCAGTCGGTAAGTCTTTAGTTTTATACCAGCTCCTATCACACGTGAAAGTAGTCAATTAATAATTTTCCCAAATTGCTCCACAACTGTTCCATACTAAAGATCATGCATGTATGAGTAGATTCAATTCAGAATCAGAATACTTTATTGCCAATCATATTAAGATAAACGGCAATTTGTCTTTGGCACTGGCAAGTAAAATAACACTCAACACAAACACAATTAATACACACACAAAAAAGGAAATGGCATCTCCATTTGACTAAGTGGCAGTCTTAATAAAAGTGCTGAGTGGTTTGTTCTTCAACTGGCTTGGGTACATTAAAATATCAGTAGTATGAAAAATAAATAATTTACTATACATTACAATTAGGTGATAGTGTTGGTAGCAACATCTCCTAAGAAGGATCCTATTTTAAAATAAATACATTAAAATACACTTTAAATGCATTTTTTGTAACAACTTTCACACTACAGTATCATGAAGATGATGATTAAGAGCTGCATTGTTAGACGGAGATGAAGTTGACGTGCCTCTTGGTGAATCTGGGTTGTGTCACGTTGCCTTCTTCGCACAGTCTAAGGTTTCATTCTGGTCATGGGGCCTGGTTGATTTGTGGCCATGAGAGGACCGGGTCATGTTAGCTGTAGGTTTGTTGTAATCCAAGACGTCCTTGGAATGTCTGTGTAACACATATATACACTAGGTTTCACATCCGTGATCCACAGGTCATTTCTGAGTTGTCGGCTGTGTGTTTCAGTCACATAGAATGTTTATATAAAGGTCTGTCACCACATGGACCAGATGTTGAGGAAAAACTACAAAAAAGTCATACTGTACAGTGTTAACTTGTTGAAGAGCGGCTGCTGCTCAGGTAGAGCAGGGTTGGTCATTCAAACATTACCAGGCATTGGCAGCCTCTGACTGAACTGGTGGTAATTTTCAGTGCACAGGTTATGCTAGTAGTAGTAGCTGCTAATGTAGATCTTAATGACTAGCATCAAATGAAGTGGCCACAGAGGTCTGGAACATTCACTCTTTTCTAACTACACATCTCCAAACTTTAAATAATATATATCTTCTTACTTTGTCTTCATCCCTATCTGTTGTTGACTCAATAGACAACAATTGAGGCGATCCACCTTTACAGTTTCATTTGGAGTCACAAAAGGCTCTATACAGCTTTTTCTCACATATGCAGAACCATTTTACTAGACCTCTAAGCAGACATTTATGTGAAGAGGGGAGATCAACTTTAAGTACCTTTTTATGATCGCTTCACTATCATCAGTGTTTGAGCTTGCTTGAGTGAATGATGGCACTTGAGGTACTGTAAAGGTTCAAATGCTGTGTATGCAGTCCAGAGAACCGTTCATATCTACAATAGCATTCACAGCATAGCATCATGTTGAGTCTAAAAAGCCTTATTGGTCTTATCACATGACCTCTTTTTGATAATCATGCTCTTAAATCAGAGCACTGTTTTTTGAACTGTTAACATCTGAAGGAATAATGAATCAATATATTTAATAAACGTTCATTCTTGCTTATTAAGCAATTCATTTTTAATGTTAGATCATTTTTGATTGCTTTAAGAACTATTTGATGAGGAATTTATCCATCCAATAGGTAATGAGGCTAAGGTTTTGATTGCCCCTTCTGACTTTTAAACTTTCATCTTGTACTCTACTTGTTGATCGGAGATGAAACATCATTTTATCCAGATGGCCATTTGCCCGTAAGACAGCCTATTACTAAGGTATCCATGGCATCCCTCTCTATAAATAATGGCCTGGAAGCGCTCTGCTCTGCTTTGACCAGCTGCTTAACACAGAGAGGTTCACGCTACTGTGAAGGCATTGTAGTCCTTACAACATAGAGAACGGAGAAGGTATGTGTGCACGAGAGAGAAAGACAGTATAGGTTAACGAGCGAGGCATCTGGTAGAAGAGGCACACACACTACTACTGGCTTCAGCAGCAGTACTGCTACACACTGGGAAAGGATGGCAAAGCCTAAACTTCCAAAGACAGCGGAGAAGAAGCCCGTGAAGGAACTTGACGCAAAAGAGAAGCCAGTGGAGGCATCGGCAGAGGTGGAAGCCAGCAAGCCTGAGACAGAGACACATGCACCCCCTGTGGTCCAACAGGAAGAGGAAGCCAATGGTGAACCAGCCGCAGAGGCAGCGCCCAGCGGGGGACAGGGAGCTGCAGCTGAGGAAGAGACATCATCAGCAGGTGTCCCCCCTACAGAGAGCGCTCCCCCGGCAGAGGTGACCCCTGTGGAGCCTGTTCCTGCTGCTGAGCCAGAGATAGAGCTACAACCTGTTGGTAGTAGGATTATTTACTCTGAGATTTAAATATTCATGTAGCATTTGGAATGTTTTTGTGTGACAGCAATGGGACATGTATATCCCAGCCCCTCATTTTTCAGCAGTGTATGTGTTTGACATTGATAAGCCAGGTATAGTCATCACGCTGTAGATGATTTCCTTTAAAACATATCTGAATGAGTTGTTTTGTCCTGCACTTTTTGTCCTTCCTGAGCTACTTTTAAAATAGTCTCTCCTTCTGTGAATTTAACAAACATGGAAACACTTGACCTTTGATTGATGTTCCCGTCGTTGGGTGGCACTGAATACTTAACCTGTGCCCTGTGACATGAAGTCCTGGCCTTAGTCAAAACAAGTCCACAACTAGAAATCATCACCTCCAGTAAGACCACATCTTGTCATCAAGTATTTGCAAGAACATGGAAATGATGTGGTTGACTACATTTGACCATGGAAGTGTTGCCAACTGAAGCAATTTTGGAGGATTCTTTACTAGCACCCTTCACCATGCACAACTAATTGTAGTACGTGTTTGTTACCTGCCCTGAATCATCAAACTTCAAGCATTAGTAGTTGGTATTGTGAACTTGGGATGCACAGGCAGCGACATTTTGAACAAAATTGGTGAAATCCGGTAAACCAGAAGTTTAAGTAGCCCCATTGCATGGACTGTGTTTGATATGATTGATCACTGGTATAATATCTTATTAGTAATTACTTATTTATTAATTTAAAACTAGTAGAAATGTTTCTCATTATTATAAATAATAATCCACAACCATAATTCATCTCTTGAAGGCAATGATATGTCCTTTCTCCCCCTCCATAATTACAGCTGACCCCCTACAGTTTCACATTACACATAATTAAGCTTGGTCCTACATCCGAATGCTAAATAATGTGGTGATAATAATATTCTATATATATATATTATTATTTTCTTTTTATATCTTTACAACAAGGCATCTCAGTCTATGCAGCAAACTTATTTTGTGACACTGGTTGTTTGTTTTTGGCACTTTTTTGGTGAAAGCAATGCTTGGGAAGTGGCTGATTAACCAAAGTAAACTTAAATCATGTCATTTGTCCACTATGAGACGGAAAGCGCAGAAGCCACTCAGACTTCGGCCCTGCTGTGGACTGCAGGTCGGTCAGACAGCTCATCTTTCCCGGGATGACGTACGCAGGCTTACATGCTATTAGACTGATAACACAACCACACATCTCTGATAATGAAATTGATGTCGTCTCTGCTTTTATATGAATTAGGACGGTTGCCAAGATCAAGCAGTCTATTGTTAGATTTCATCTGTCCTCATTTACGTCACTCTAAGTTCAATTATCTTTTCTGTTGCCTGAAGGTAAGTACTAAGGAGCCATCACAAAATATTTTGTTACTTAACATAATTTGCTCATTCCTAATCAGGTTTGTCCACCTGTTCAGTAATTCATCCTGAAAGCATTTCCCTAATGCTGTTAGTGAATAACAGAGACGTTTATCTGTCTTCTGTCTGACTCTCAGCACCAACAAGTGAGCCCATCGGACTGTGCGTGGACGACATCAGTGACACTACTATCTCGCTGAAGTGGCGTCCGCCTGAGAGGATCGGCTCCGTTGAACTCGAGGGTTATGGGGTTGAGTACTGCAAGGAGGGCAGTAAGTGCTGGAGCCAACCACCTGCATGCTTTTGATGAGGAGTTTTTTTTTTTTTTTATCATCAAAGTTTTTATACTTTACACCAACAATTAATCCCAGTATAATGTTGAAACAGCCCACACAAGACAGATTATCAAAATCTATAGTCAGTAAGGATAACATCTAATTTTCTAAACTCTGTGTCTTTACCAACAGGTTCCTAATAAAGAACAGACATAATACATAAAATGTCTTTTAAATAATCAAACTAAAAATAAAACTCAAAAAAAAATCTGGATCAGTTTATTAAAACGCATAACCTCTCACACAACCCCAGTCACCCCTCCAGACAGTTTAGCCTATTTGCAACATGTAAACAAAGTTAATTCATTAATGTTAGACTTCAGAATCTGTTAGCTAACAGCAGCCAGTCAGGCAAAATTTAATTCTAGAGGCATTAACGTTTTCATGCTTCTTTTAACATGTCAGTTTTAGATGAATAGATAAGCCCACTTTCTTGCAATTCATTTGGCTTTAGGGATGCTTCTAGGCCGGCAGCAGGATGATTATATGATCACATTAACCTTTGTAATGACTGGTATGAAAGGTATAAATGGTATGGATTTCATTTGCTGTTATGAACAGTTTTTTCTGTTGTTGCTTTCTATCACAGCGGATGAATGGATACCAGCCATTCAGGGTCTGACTGACCGGACATCATTGATGATCAGAGATCTCACCACCGGAGACAAGCTGCAGTTCCGTGTGCGGGCCTTCAACATGGCGGGGCCGAGCGCTGCCTCCACTCTGGCCCAGCCTGTTACCATCAGAGAGATAATGCGTCAGTGTTTTCAGATACGAGTAACTGTGACATCTTTCTGTCTACCAATACGCATCATGTAGCTAAATATCTTTCCTAAATTAAACTCATCCTAGAGTCTTGATCTTCTTTCATTATTCATTCCCGCCTTACATTTTGCTGTGTTTTTTTCTTTCTCAGAACGTCCTCGAATTATGATCCCCAGAAATCTGCGTCAGACTTTCGTCAAGACAGTTGGAGAAACTGTTAACCTTATGATCAAATTTCAGGTGCAGTAGGCAGTATAAACCTTCTCAGAACCATCATTCAAATTGCGAGATGCTTTACTTATAACGTTAAGAAAAGTAAAGACCATTTGTAAAAATGCTGATTAAAATGAAGTATTTTTGTTATTCAGCTATTTGCTATTTATTCTAAATGATGTATATGCATATAATAACTTAAATGATGTGGGTGCACAAATAACATGTTAATGTGTTTCTTTAATTTGGTTTTGTTTGTAAATGTGATGCCAAGAAGATATCTTATCGTATTTGGGATGGTTGACTTCAAATAACCAAAAGAGGACATTAAGACTGTTCTTCTCGTCTTACAGGGTAAGCCCAGGCCAAAGGTCATTTGGAGCAAAGACGGGGAGCCTCTGAGTCCTACATTCGCCAGTGTGAGGAACAGTGAAGTGGATACCATCCTCTTCATCCGCAAGACAGAGAGAACACATTCGGGGAAGTATGATCTCCAGGTGCAGATTGAAAATGTAGAAGACAAAGCCAGTATCACACTGCAGGTTGTGGGTAAGCAGGACTGAACACATGGAAAGCTGTCTGTGGGTTTTGTTATTGGGAATATATACAAAATCTGTTGGTGACCGTTACTCACAATTCATGATCTCCTCTGTAGATCTCCCAGGGGCCCCGGAGGCTCTGAAGATCACAGATGTCTGGGGCTTCAACGTGGCCCTGGAGTGGAAGCCCCCGAAGGACAACGGTAACTGTGAAATCAGTGGTTACACCGTTCAGAAAGCTGACAAGAAGACCATGGTGAGACTCTTCACGTTCGCTTGCTTACAGCAAAGCTTACAGCAAAGCTTACAACACCCAAATTGGATTCAAAACATACCTGAACCCAATGTAGTTTAATCTTTTTTGCTAATTTTAAGAGATACAATCCAAATAATGAGCATAAGCATTTGAGTGCTTAGTAATGTTTTTAACTTGTTAATGATACAGTTGCTCCGCTATGGTTCTTTTGGGTTTAAGACATATTGCCAGTTCCCAACCTGACTAAATTAAAAGTAACATGAACATAGTATAACTCCAGTCTAAGATCAGGTCATAGTTTGTAAAAACCAAGTGCAAAATATGACTTGCTGAGGTCTTCTCAGGAGAAAAGCTATTCATGTTTTTGTTCACTGGTCCATTGCTGGCCCTTTAGTTTTAATCGACAACCGCAACCGGCTTGGTTGCCATGAAGCCACAATTTGCAAACCTCCCTTTCCATTGACATGAATGTGTGTGTCTGTACATGTGTGAGGATGAATGCTGCACGGACAGAGAGATATTTTTGCCGCCCTTCTGACACATAAACAGTAATCAGCCAATGCTGAGCACACAGTCTTCTCTGTGGGCCAGGAGAGGTGCATTATGGGCCCGTTGGCAACACTTCTAACTGGCACCGCCTTGCACCTCGCGCTGCCAGGAACGATGTCGGACAGGAATGTCCTAATCTTATCCTTGCAGCCTTGACCTGGAGCGGATTGTCTGTAGGGTGACGCGGGGCCTTGTTCTCTGGCCGCTCAGCTGATGGTTCATGTTTCACTGTAGTCATTATTAGATCAAATTAATTTCGCTTGCATGCTTTGGGATGCTGATTATCATGTTACCAATAACGATGCACTGTGTACCTGTTAGATGTTTCAATCTACCCATGTCATTTTTCATCTGTGTACCTAAATAGATACATGTCATTTCCTATTGACTTCTCCCCACTCAGCTCAACATCACTCTCACTCTTTTTTATCACACTGTATTTAGTTTAAAGTGACTGCAGCACAAGCCAGCCAAATCGTCAAATATCCTCATTGTTTACATTGTATCTGCATCATCCGTAATTTAATGACAAAAATATGGAGAATTTAAAAACTGAATCCTCCTTTTTTTTCACATAAAGGAGTGGTTTACAGTCTACGAGCAATACAGGCGAACCAACTGCGTTGCGTCTGACCTCATCATGGGGAATGAGTACGTCTTCAGAGCCTTTGCTATCAACCAGGTGGGCCTCAGCCTGGAGCCGTGCAACACGACAGACAGCGCTTACATCCAGAAAACAGGTGCGCTCTGACGGCACAGACTGTACATTATCAGTACAAAGCAGTTCAATTGAGTTATGTTATTTATTTTAAGTTAAAGCACTAACGTTTGTACTGTTTATTGTGAAGATAATAATACCAAATTGTCTGTCTCTCTACTCAGCTATGGAGTACAAGCCGCCCAGCTACAAGGATCATGACTTCTCGCAGGCTCCCAAGTTCACACATCCACTGGTGAACCGGTCCATCATCGCAGGATACAGCACCACCCTCAGCTGCTCCGTCAGAGGCTCACCCAAGGTCGGTCAGCTCATCACAAAATAACCAATGGGTGTATGTTATCAGATTAAATGACAGATCTAATCACACTTATAAACTAGAATCATGTCAAAATGAAAACAGGGCTGGAAATAGTTGTCCAAGGTTACTTAAACTCAAGGACCACATAGCAGCTTTGTTTGGACTTTTCAACCACACAGTTGAGAGCCAAGAAATAATTTGAACTCTTGAAAATGTTTTATCATAAAAAAATACAAAGTTACTAAGTAAAAGCGAAGGGAAGTTTACTGAGACCAACAGAAACCAATACCTTCACCATCTGACACATAAACAAACACCCCCCCCCCCTCATTGTTTGGGTTTAGTAGCAAGCAATTAACAATTTATCCTCATTGAAACTGTATCCACCAGATAAACCCAGCGATTGTGATTGCTACCGTATCATCTGATATTTTAGTTAGTGTAACTTGTTCCTTCCTTAGCCCAAAGTGACCTGGTTCAAAAACAAGATGGACATCTCCAATGAAGCCAAGTACAGGATGCTCTGCAGACAAGGTGTTCTGACGCTGGAGATCCGTAAGCCCTGCACGTTTGACGGGGGGGTGTATATGTGCAGAGCAGTCAACGACAGCGGAGAAGATATAGTGGAGTGTAAACTGGAGGTCCGCTGTAAGTATTCTGCCGGTGATACAGACATGACCCACTTAAATAATGAATCCTTTTCCCCACACTCCTTTTCATCAGAAAATATATTATATCATGCAAGTCCATCTCAAATAATGTCAGTCTGTTGTAAAGAAAACATGTCTTAGTGTAAAAGTAAGAATGTAAGTAAGTAAGATATTAGATGTTCATGAAATCTTCAACCACCAATCTTTTGTGACTATCTCATTGGATATTTGTTCAGTTTGTACAAAATGTGCTAAATATAGAACTTTGGGCAAATATTGCGTAGGGCAGCAAATTGGCCAGGGCCGGCCCTGCTCCTAAGGCCAATTACGTAGTTCTTTCAAAGATAAATTCTAGGAAAATATTGGGAAATCAGTCACCTGTAAGATGAAATGTTAAAAGAATAGGAATCTACATTATACAACAGTATCTATGGTAACAACAAACTGTTAAAAATCCCAATATTAGCATTATTTACATGTATTTATGAACACATTTTAAGAATTTAATTAGATCTGAAAAGGATGATCCATCTAGCCTAAATGAGCTACTCCCACCTTCTTTTAACTCTCACACTTTACTGACCTGATGTTTTGTCTCCTCATGCTTAAGACCAAACCTCACCCACTGCTGTGCTACTCAAAGCTTTAAGGATTTGTCAAATCATCGTGTAAAGACAACTTCCTGATATCAACCTCTTCTTAGCATATCCTACCGAGATACACTTTTGTAAGGTTTAACTTGACTTGTTTTGATGTAGTATAACATGTTCAAAGTCTTTAGTGTGTATAATCGATATACAGTAGCTCCTTTCCATGAAACAGCAGACAAACATGTAGTGACTTGCTGGTGCACATGGTGATGCATTTTGCCGCTGAAGAGCCACATATATGTATTTTCTTTATAAAACGTATTGAGGCCTCTGTATCTTAAATTATCTTCCTGGCTTGCAGCTCAAGTTCCTAAAGAGGAAAATAAGAAAGAGGACTGAGCTGCTGACTGAAAGAAGACGGATTTGTCTCCTGCATGCTGTTTTTCCCCTGCATCACAAAAGTCTCTCCTCTTCTGGAATCATCCCGTCATACTTACAGTTGTGTTAGTATGATGACTACCACTGGATTACTGAATTATACACTTACTTTTAAGAAGAATGGATAATGGTGTCCTAGCATAATACAAAATAGCAAGTCAAAGAAGGTTGCAATATTTATCTATTTCATTCAGGATTTGTGATGTTGTTGCTCCAGTATTTCAGCTTAAATTGATTATAGTGTTTGTTTGGAATTGTTTGTGTGCTTACAAAGCTAAATATAAATGCTTAAAAACACAATAGTGACTTATTTATTGCCTTGCTATCACATAGGGGCATTATGCTACAGTGTTATCAGCAATGGTGAAAAAGTGTAGGCCAGTTCCCAGAAACTGCTTTGACGATAGGTGGCTGTGGTATTCAGGAAATGCAAAAAGCATGCCACTGATAAAAGTCCAGAGGAATGGACAAGGGTTGTTGAGGGATTAGTTTTATAGTAATAAAGCCTCTCTAAAGCCAGAGGTGTGAGGTATGTGCCTAATGTGCACGCCACAGAGGGATGAATGTGCAGGGCTGGAATAGCTCTGATGTCCTTTTACTTCTGAGACATGTGTGAGTTAAGAGGAACACATGGCGGCGTTCACTGAGTGGGAGGGAGCTGCTGAACCATCACTCAACAGTTACTCCTTTGATGCCTTCAATGTAAATATTTCCTGTGCCCTCTCAACATACAGCTGCGAAGGATCCAGCGAGCCTTTGTACATGTCACCGGGCCACTATTAACATACATGACGAATGCCTTACAGCGCCTACGCTTGCCAGGTGTTTTGACACTGGGTTTCACCAAAATCCGCAAATTAAAAGTGAAAGGGCTTCACGGTTCAAAGATAAACAGGTCATGTCAAATTCATTTCTGTTTCTTTATACAAACCCAGAGGTTATTTTTCACTCATCACCAAGTCTCAGCTCTGACGCGGGGGAAGGGAGCCGGACAACAGGACTGCAGGTGAAAGGAAACTCCACTGAAGGAAAACAATAGCCTTTTACATCTTAACATGCCTGGAAAGGTCAGAATATGTCACCCGTAGAATCAGGACTGCTTGGGCAACTACAAGTTAATAATGTTTTGAATTATTAGGATTGCATAAGAGTAGCAATAGCACAGTAATTAAATACTTTGTTTACAAGTCTTTATGCATAAATCTGCAAAATAAACTAGTAAATAAAGAAGTCAAATAAATATTAGTGGCGCAAAAGCACAGAGGAAATACTTATGTTTCACACATTTCTTTTGAATAAATGTAACTACTACTACTGACTATTCACCACTTAATGTCATTCTGCAAACATGCTCACAATGTTGCTTATATGTTGATGTTTAGCAGGAATTAGGTTCACTTTAAAAAGACTTAAAAGTGGCAAAACTGCATTAGAGAAAAAGGTCTGATATGACCAAATACGTTTGAAACAAAGTGAAAGTAGAATAATTCAAATATAATACATTATCGGAAAAATACAGTGGTTGCTGCAGTGTTTTAATTTTAACAAAAAGTGGAATGAAAAGGGTTCTGTTCTTCCAATTTTATTCATTCACAATTGATATGATTCTTTTCCTACTTGAACAGCATCTATGAACTTGGGTAGGACTTACATGAAAAACTACAGATACGATTTTAATTTGAACGGAAAATAAGTGAGATTCATTTTTATTATAATCTGTATTATTCTGCAAATTTGTTTCTATAAAAGATAAAACAAAAACAATTCATAGTTTATAGTTTGGTTAAAAAAATAAATCACAGTATACAGTACATGATTCCTCCCAAAATGTGCACTTATCTAAATTGATGATGTACAACCACCTGTCAACATAAAGCTAAAAATGCAAACAAAAATAAAACAGTTAAAAAAAAGACTTTTCTTTTACAAAGCACTGCTGGTAGCCACTACAGCCGAGGAGGTAGCTTCCTTAGTTAGCATCCCATTCTTGATTACGCCTTTTCTTTTCAAATAATTTACATAGAAATAGAAAATAAAAAAACAATAACCAACCTACTAAAAAGATTTGTACATTTTCACCAGATGGGACATCTCAAACAATCAAAAGACATTTTGGTTGGTGCAATAATTGACACACCCGGTCGAGACAAAAATAAAATAAAACTCAGAAGATAAAAATGAAATGGTGCATTATAAGGACACAAGAATGTCTTGTTGGAGGAAACGTTTCCCTACATTACCTAAATTCCTGAGCACTCACATGACGTGCACTTGTGGAAACACGCTCTGGGTGTATCCAGCTTTAATGTGTACAGTCATGCTCCAGCACACCAAACATCAGTCCATCCCTCGTCACACACAGCCTCACTCAGGCCAGCTCTCAGGGCCAGAAGATTTCTACGGTTATATCCTTTACAGTATAATAATGCTCTTTTCATGACATCTACAATAAGACCGACTGATCTGAACAAACAGTAAGTCTGTATAATGTCACTGGATTGGAAACACACCGGAGGCAGTGAATACGTTTACAAAAAATTCAAAATTATTCTGGCCAAATTGTTGCCAATCACTTGGAAAATAAATCCAGACTAAAGATACGTTTCTTTGATTACCTGTGGTTAAATAATACTCACCCACAATGCACTTTTAATAATCCATTTTGTACATATGGCCACAGCTCACACACGCAGTTGTTGACTCAGCTGCCAGTCTTACATCATGTTAGAAGAGTGGGATTACATTCACGTGTTTAACTTGGACGGTATTCATGTGTTTAACTTGTCGCTCCCAAACCAAATTATGTTTAATGACATGTTTAAAAGATCAACCAGAAGTGTATGTTAGCTATCACTCTTGAAATGAGTTATAACTGTGTGAATACAGTTGATTTCAGTTTTAATTTACTGTTTATTGAGTTTTGGTCAACACATTTATTTACAAATAGTCAATAGTTTAGGCGACAAATAGAGTAAATAAAAACAAGTTGACCTTTTGCTATTATGACATTTGGGGGGAATTATTCTCTGCACAGTTACATAAGAAAAAGGATACCACTCTCATACCTGTGTGGATCCTAGGCCAGTAGCCAGTTAGCTTAGCTTAGCAAAATCAATGAAAACAGCTGCTGGCTGTAAATTAATATTAAGCATTAAGATATATGATAATGACTTTCTCATCTTGTGCTCAGTAAAAGAGCGAATCAGTACATTTTCTTATTAAATAAACTGTATTTAACAAGGCAATGAGTCAACAATTGTTCTGACAACCAAAGGAAATTTGAAGATCAGATTAAAGCAGGTCTTATTGAATCATTTCAGTGTTACTGTATTCAAAAGAAAATGTTTGTTGGGCTTGATGTGTCTCTTGGTCCAATGACAAATATAAAATGTGCGTCTGCAACTTAAGAAAAAAAAGAAGTTTGATCCAAGTTAAACCGCATGATGATGAAAAATCGGAAAATAAGTTCCAGATTTTAAAATAACCGGAATAATCCTCCGGACTACTGACTTTAATGATCTAAACCTGTATGAATGGACTTGTTAGGGTTTTTGAGGAGTTAAACAAAGAGAAGTGCTGTTGTTTTGGTGAATGCTTGGGTTATATTCAAAGGCCACCTGAAATCACCTTCACCCTCCCGCTGCTCAAACAATAAATAACACCTTTCACCACCACCAAGCATAGCGGGCGCTATAACAGTGATTTCTGCTAATTATGACATTCTTAGTCTTGGTAACTTAACTCAAAGACGTGTTCATTATAGACTGGCATTAACTTATACCAGACAACGATCACAGGCAGGGCACAAGTTATTGCTGACGTTACATTATCCCCATCTGGCAGGTGAAGCCCACCTGAAAGTTACATTCACTCTGAACTCTAG
The DNA here is from genome assembly GCF_949606895.1 of Notothenia rossii. Taxonomy (NCBI): domain Eukaryota; kingdom Metazoa; phylum Chordata; class Actinopteri; order Perciformes; family Nototheniidae; genus Notothenia; species Notothenia rossii. Next base: position 20,666,189 of record NC_136904.1, read on the forward strand.
GATGATTATTACATTTGCTACATTTACGTAAAATAGAAAATCAAAGTATAAAATCAACAGTTGCTGTGGAGAAGCTTTTAAAATTGACAAAATGTGTTACAATTCAAATTGAAAAAAGCTTATAATTACACGTAGAACAGAGAAATCACAAACATCTTTGACACATACATTGAGACTCGCAACATTATGAGATCCAATGGAAAGCACGAGGCAGGCACTGGTGGCAAGACTTTCCTTTGGAGATCCTTTGTCGACCAGTTTTTTTAACTTGATGTGCTCCGTTCAGCTCACTTAGAAAAAGTCTCCAAGTTCCCTTTAAATGATTGGTTGCATCTCTGTTTACACAGTAATTCAAAACATAAGTGCTCTCTGAATGGTCTTTTAGCAGGGTAGTTGGCACATTTCATTGCTTGATATAAAAATGTTTATATATTGTTGAAGCATCTTAATTCACATGACGGAGAGATCTGTGCACACAGACAAACTGGAGCTCTGCAGCGTGTTAGTCCTTGACTCGAGGTATGTTGTATGAGTAGTGTACCAGAGGGAGGCCTCTGCTCTGACAGAAACACGCTCTGCCGCACGCCTGAACCTGCTCAGAGCTGTCCGACACGAACGAGTCTCCCTCGTCTGCGTACTCAGACTGAGCGGAGGGGGTGCCGCTGTCTGCCCAAAACCCCTCAGCGCGCTGGCACATTGCAGCTCCCGCCAGCAGGGTGGGACAGCTGTGAGACTTCATAAAGTGTCTGCACACTGTGGAGGACGACGGGGACGAGCAGGTCCTGGCATGCAGCGCCGCCTCGCACTGCTCGCACACAACTGTCTCTCCACAGAGCTGCGAGTACACCCCACAGTCAAAGTCCAGGTGGGTGGAGGAGCCGCCGTCTGTGATCTCCGACCCTCCGCCCCCGTCATCACCGTGACTCTCGGCCCCAGCCTTTACTTCCCTGCTCGATCCTCCGCGACCCCGTAGCCTCAGCCAGTCCTCCCTGAAGGCCGGGCTGAAGAACACGTACAGCACTGGGTTCAGACACGCCGGCAGAGGGAAGAAAATGAGGGTGACGGACTTGGCGATCTCTGGACCGCCGGCTGTAGAGCCAGTCAAGAGAGGGGCGAAGGAGAAAGCTGCCACGGGACAGAAGAAGATGCAGTTGGTGAAGATGAGCCATGCTACGTGTCGCAGGGCGCCCGTCTGCTCCGGGTCTGCCAGCTCCACCCGGCCCAGGTGGCAGTACAGCTGGGTGTACACCGCTGCAGTGAACAGGTAGGCCAGCGCGTTGAGCAGCACCAGAACCACTGTGACACTCAGAGCTGGACTCTCTCCGCCGGCGAAGGGCAGGCAGAGCGGAGAGGAGGAGGGGCCCCCGGAGGTCAGGAGAGGCAGGCAGGCTCCGGCAGCAGCCAGCAGCCCCAGGAGGCCCGCAGCAAGACTGAAGCGCCGATCCCCTCTCCAGCACCCCCGCCGGCTGCCGCCCCTCCTGGGTGACATCAACACCTTCCCGAGAATCGTCCGCACGGCCACGCTGCGCTCAACGGCTGCCAGCGAGAGTAACAGCACCGCCCACTCCGAGGAGAAGACGGCCATGGCTCCTGTGACCTGACAGCCGGGCCCCATCTCCCACCATACCCCGAACTCAGCAAACGAGCCCCAGGTGGCCACGTCGAGCACAGTCAGCACGCCGACGTACAGACCTGTGAGCAGGTTGGCCAGGGCCAGCAGCCCCATCAGCAGCCGGGCGGGGGAGAGGGAGGGGGAGTGGCCTGCAGCGTGGTGGGTGGGGGCGAAGGTGGCCACCAGCACCAGGCTGTTGAACACCAGCGACACCAGGCAGATGAACCACACCGTCAGGCGGATCATCCAGTTACCCAGCAGGTGCTCACAAGGCTTGAAGGCTCCTGGAGACGGACATTATTTGGTTGCTTAAGTTCATTTAAAATGTTCTAGATTATTGAAATGCTCCTCCCGCCTTGATTTACTGACACAATAAAAAGCGGTTTGATTCTTACCTGGAGAAGGAGAGCAATGCATACTCATTGACATTCTTTCCACATCCTCCCCGCCTAAAAAAAATCAAATAAATGTAAGAACAAAAAAGTAGTCAGTTGTATAGAGCAGCGGGGTGACAGTTGCTCGTGAGGTTTCCAGATTCTTGTTTCTGCTATATAACCATCAGCTTTTCAAGAAAATAACATAACATCTTGTAGAGACTGAAACACATGTTCTGTTAAACTTAAATAGTAATAATTACAGTAAACATTCTTCATTTATATTAAAATAACTACATTTAAAGCAAATAAATTAAGTCAATGGCAGGTCTCTAACTTTGACAAATGATTGTGTAGTTTAAGGATGTACAGTAATGCTATAAAATGCAAGTTTTCCTTGAAAATAAAGAAATGTAAATATGTCCTCCCCAAAACCGTTGAACCGGTGTCTGGGAGGAAAGAATGTTATTTGTATGCTCATATGTCTTGAGGCTTATATCAAACTCTTTGTTGATATTTTTAGATGCTTGAATGTAAACAAAACAAAAAAGGTTTAGCTAACATATCAACTCTTCCAGGGGAAAAGCACAGGAGTGCAGCTGTCCTACCTGCTGATTTCTTTAGGTCATTTTCCTCAGAAGAACTGGTCATGGAGTCACATCCGACGAATGCACAGCACTGGTAGGCATAAGGGACAGAGATCGACCTGCAAACAAACAATGATCATCAAGAAAACCTGTTAGCATCCTGCTGAGGTCTTTTAATACCTTATTAGGGAAAACATAAATTAAGTGTTTGATAGCAAATATTTGTCTCTTTTTATAGGTTTCATTCGTAATATTTTAATGTTGTTCTGCTCTTTTTGTTTACTACAGGATTACTCCAATTTATTTTATGTCCAAAGTTACCATTGGCGAGGGTCCAGTTCATCTGCTGTTTTGTTCAACAACAACTCAACTGCTTAGTTTGAGTTTGTGCAGCAAGTTTGTTTAAGATTCAGTACTCTACAGACTCCAACATTGTTATGATCACGAAGGAACAAAACATATATACATAATACAGAAATAGAGGAACATGTATTTCATATAAGTTTTATAAAAATGTTGATGGCAGGAAAAGCAGTCTTTAGAAATTGGCCTTACCTGTGTATGGGCCATGTCCTGTAAAGATGTGATCCTTCTTTTTTGATAACACATTTTTACAATCCTGTACCCAACACGTGTAGATCTTTTTATTTGATTATTTTGATAAACGTATTGCAATATGAATCGATTTTTGTTTAACTTTCAACATATCACATTGCTTTCAAATATTTGTAAAGTAATTGTTAGGTAATTTTGTGCCTGTATTGCCAAAAACAAGGAGGTAAAATGTGGGAACCATACGCAACTAAGGTCTGCAGGAATTGAAATTGATACATTTTAATATCAAATTCAGCAGCAAACACGAGACACAACTAACAGAACTTGATAGCGAACAGAGAAGCTCTTCCTCACCTCAGCTTTGGCAGGTTTTTTGCTTTCAGCACATTTTTCATTTCCGGGTTTCCTGAGAGTTTCAACTGACTGAGCGCACTCAGTCCCGTGGTAGGAATCACAGACAGAGAGTTCATACTCAGATCTCTGCAAAAACAAAAAGGAAAAAAGATTGTACACAAGACATTTTATTCTGTTCAACAAGAACAATCAAACCAGGCGATGATTTGTGTTCTGTACTCATAATGATGACAGGAGGTGATCAAATAATACTACAGGTCATACTCACAGGTTGGTGAGTGCAGCGAGGGAGAGGAAAGCATCTCTGTGGATGACTCGGATATCATTTCTGCTCAGGTCTCTGTGTAGAATAACAACACAGTCAACCAGGCATACAAAACTAATATTTGTCTGTGTGCAAACGAGTGTGTGACTGAGTGGACTTACAGCAAACGGAGAGCAGAGAGACCTTGGAAAGTGTCCCTGTCAAGTTGGTCAATGCGGTTGTGCTGAAAGCTTCTGTGGATTGAAAACAGAATTTGAACAGATTAAAAACAAGCTCACGATTTGTTACTTCAATTGTTTTAAAAATGTCTTCTAAGATTTTGATATATGTGAAGTGACAGCTACATGTTCAACACTCACATCTCCTGCAGCCGGATGCAGCTCTGCAGGGAAGGCAGCTCCTTGATCTCATTGTAGGACAAGTCTCTGATGGAGGAAAAAAAAAAATTAGATAACTGGGACGATTTAAAATGAGAGAGGCCCCTATACTTCAGTGTGATCACTTTTCTAGAGCACCACATTTTTTAAGTGTATGGGAATCCACATTCTGTGACAGCAGGGTTAAACCATAGTATCTGACTGTCCTGGTGAGTTCATAATGATAACAAATGAACAGCAGGTAGAGTGTTTTGTAGAAAATATATTTTAGGCGATACTCCAGGTGGCAGGAGAGGAAAAGTCTCTTACAGCGTCTGGAGCAGCTTGAGGTCCTCGCAAAGATTAGCAGGGATGGAAGATATCTTGGTTCCCGACAGGGTCCTGGAAATAAAATATAGAATCAGTCACCCAGGAGACGCACTAAAGCACAAGCATGAACCGATGCTGCATACAAGTTTACTCACAGACTCTCAAGGTTATTAGTCGACGTAAGGATGGGGAAGTCCTGCATCATGCTGGCCCCGCGCAGCATCCTGAAACACATACGGTAACACATTGTAAGATCACAGTCAGCAACATCAAAGCATGAGTGAGAATAGATTCAAAAGTACTCTTTGGAATAAATAAAGTAACATTATTAAATGTGTCAGTCACCAATAGCTAAGGAGTAAAAAGTACTTGTTAACACTGATGTGTCACGACTTACAGGGAGTGCAGGTCGGACAGATTCTGGAAAGCCGAGGCGCCCACCAAGGACAGGGGGTTGTCGTAAAGGTGTCTGTGAGGGCAGCAAGAGCAGAGGGGGAGAGTTCAAAACCAAAAGAATTGACTATGCGAGAATGGCACCATCTTCTGGACATTCGTCTTCTGAAGCCTCGCGCTGTCAGCTCAGACTGTAACTGCGCCTTTCAGGAAGCATGCTGTGCATTGTGCATGGGAGCACTTGTAGAAATGTGAGTCATTACTGTGCTATGTGAGCTTCTAAGTGGTGTCAGTGAGTTTGAACTTACATGGTGCGCAGCAGGGGGTTGTTATGGAAGGCCCCTTCAGGTATGGCAGCAATATCGTTGCTGTGAAACCCGCTGCAAGGAAAATGTCAAGGTGACATTATGCATAACCAAACATATGGATACTAAAAGCATTGATGCTAAAGCCACACAGTTCTGCAAACAAAATGCAACTCTTAGTTTCCAATACAGAAATCCGTCAATGAGTTTAATAGATATAATCATTTTATTAAACAATACAAGTGCTTAGCCTGAAGCAGGAAATTATTTGGGCTTGTAGCTTTCAGAATAAAATTAAATATGTTGCAAAAGACTTCAGCAAATCTATCAGTATGTATTGATCACATTCACTCGATATGTATGCGAGTATGGACTTTTAAACCACACAACTTGTGTAAGTGTATGAATTCACTGGCTCAGAAGAGGAGGGAAGGTTATTTTCACAACATAAAAAATACAAAGGTATTAAAAAGTGTTCTTTATGCTCTGATGAGTTAACTGGTCATAACAAGTATAACATGTTTCCCTCACAGGAAAGAAGCAGGATGATATACTCACAGTTCCTTCAGTTTGGGCAGGGCCTCTATAGCTTTGGGAAAAACCATCAGGTTGTTGAAGTTAAGATCTCTATGATGAGACGGAGAGAGAAGCAGGAAGTCAGCCCTGGTTTCTTATATTATGATGTAACAATCCATCCCACTTACTTGTATACTGTGACTAAGCATTGCTAAAAGGAGTGCTACATTATCTGGTTCTCGCAACAAGCACGCTACTTATTAATGACTAGGATAACTCTCATTGTAATAATCCTAAAAACAATATCGGATTTGCCAATGGTTCTGAATAATCTACCTTTTTAGAAGCAATAACTTTGAAATAACTGACTGTCATGTAATACATACAGTAACTCTAATATCTTATCCCTTTTCCATTGCTTTATGGGAATCTAAGCCCAGTGTAATAACAGTTATAAACAGACTTTTAAGTCTGAATTTAATTTCTATCACTCTATAGTGTAAGGAACTAAACCAAAGAGCAAGGGTTGCATCGAATATATATTTTCCTCATATTGTCCCATACAATTTTTTTTTCGAGGTACGGGGAAGCGAGAAAAGCAGCAAATCCTCACATTTGATGAAACAGAAACGCCCAAATGCTTGATAAATTACATAAACTAAATACATTTCGGCAGTGGCTCAGTCAGTAGGGGCTTGGACTGTGAGCCGTAGGGGCGCCGGTTCAAGTCCCCGAACAGACCTAAATATGGAGTGTGGACTGCTACTTGGAGAGGTCCCAGTTCATCTCCTGGGGCCTGCCGTGGCGCCCTCGAGCAAGGCACCAGACAACCCCTCTCCTCCCCACCCCCCCACTCCCATTGCTCCCCCAGCTCAACCCCTTCTCTTCACAGATATAATACAAAACACCATTACACACCACACACATACATTTTAATATAGACCTTGTGTGTTCATGGGTCCATTGTAGTGTGTTCTTATGTAGGAAATAAACTGCACTTTAAAGTGAGAGATTGAGATTAAGAAGCAAAAAACTAAGAGGACTTCTTTCGTATCCTGTTAAGATCCTGTGTTGTACAGTAAATGCCATTAGGGAAGGCTGGCACTAAAACATTTTTCATGCCTATGTGACAGGAGGAAGTGAACAGTGGGAGGGTATATTTGATAAGCATCATGTACTTTGCTCTATTTATCCTAGAGCAATTAAAGGAGGAAGTGGACACAATGATGTCTGGAGGACCGGAGCAGAGGTGGGTGGGGGGGCTGTTAGCACACATAAACATGAGCACAAACACATTGATACAAACACACACACACACAGACACACGTATTAACTACTGTATAATTGCGCACTTACAGCGTCTCCAGGTTCACAAGACCGGCAAAACAGTTGTCTCCTATCTGCTTAATTCTGTTGTTATGAAGATGTCTGGAAAAGGAAAAGCACATCTGTGAGATTTTTTATTCCATGATGGATTTCAAATAATCTTCAACATTAATTATGGGTTTGTCAGACGTTCCACAAATCAATTCCAAAAAAGCACAGTGTGATTTGTGAATCTGGTGTCTGTGCGCTGTGTGTGTATGCAGAAGGCTTTCCTGACCTACTACATTCAAGGTCTTTTCTTCCTGTTTACTGACGTGTTTATACTAACCCTGCAGCAATACCACTCAGAGCGTGCGTGTGTCTGTGTGTGTGTGGGTGTTAGTGTGAATGTATAACAGATTCGTAATGCACCACTTATTTGTACAAGTTCCTCTCTGAAAAGGTTTTAGCATTTTACATCAAGAATATCTTGGTTTTAACATAATGCTCAAACAACTTTTCAAAGTATTTTTAACATTTTAAATCAAACCTCAATTGCAAATGTAACTGCAAACATTGCGTGCATGCAAAAAAGCCGGCAGGGAATGAGTAGCAACCTGTCCTGTTGACTTATCAACTGTAAGGCGATGAAAGAAATACGACAGTATTTTTGTGTTTGGAATCTGATTTGCAGTCGCTCGCAGGATGCATTCAGAACTAGAGCAGAAAACATAGAGAAGCTCTTTGCTGAGACAGATTTATGCATATGATTACAAATTACAGATCATTTCATTTAGAGTGTAGCACTAGCAGTACGGTCACATTTTACTAACTGGGCTGTCATCTACATAGTCAGTTATTACTCACCAACTAAAGAGACATTGATCTATTACCGTTTTATTGACACAGAGAATTTGCATACGTTTCCTCTCCTGATGTACTTAACACCAGACGAGCTTCACTTCTTCAGCTCCTGTCTCAGGTCATTTGAGTCAACAGGAGCATGGTCTCATTCAGTGTCCCTGGTTGATTAAGCTTTTAAAAAAAGGGCACCAGCAGGTTGTTCCTCCTGAGCTATTTAGTGTATAGCTCTATGAAGACTGCATGCAAAGTTCTCCTGGCAGCCCTGGGGGAGCTCAGTTCACTTGATGACGCTGAAACGGTTTGTTACTTATATAATGAAGATTGAAATGACGTCTTACCAAAAGCCCTCATTAATGAAAAGCCATGGTATGTAATGACCTTAATTTTCTATTTAGGAAATATTGCAGTGACTAATGGCTTAACAATGTCCCTACTTATAAAAAAGGTACAAATGTTGTTTGTCTGGGTGTTTCATAAGCCTTGTTTACTGGTGATGTAAAATGCACAAAGTAATCAAGCTGAATGCTCTGGAGGGTTTGGAGCCAATTGTCTTTTTTACTGCTCTTGACGATGTGGCAAAAGCCAACCAGCCAAAAACATGGCGGCTAATGCGTCGATGTTCCGCCCTGCCGTCCCTCTACGCATGTCATCCTCTCTCCCTCCGCCTTTGAAATCTCTCCCACCAATAAAGACAGGATCAATGTATAATCTTAAAAAAATAAATAAGTGAATTTTATACAACAATTGCAATTTAACTTACAGCACAACTAAACTGGTGAGGTTGGCGAAGGCGTTGTCTGGTATGTACGCGATGCGGTTGAGCGCCAGCGTCAGAGCCTGGAGGTTCTCCTGGTGCCTCAGAGAAACAACAGGGACCTCCGTCAGGTTGTTGTCATCCAACCAAAGGTGGCGCAGCTGCTGAAGGCCTTCAAAACTGTCTTCTGGTACTGTGAGGATGTGGTTGGCATCCAGGCGACTGCAAAAAAGAAGGGAATAATGAGATAGCATTGGTTCATTAAATAAATATGATTTGACTGAAGCTCATGGCACTTATACTATCCTGTGTTTGACTTTTGGACTACCTACTTATTTAAGCATTTAACGGCACACTTAGCTCCAATCATTTTGTATCTAATGACAGTATGGAGCACCTTAGGACTTTTTGAAGGCATTGAAAGATATTGGAAGTTTGTTAACGCAGGGACCAGATATATTTTTTACAACTGAACATAAAACTCTGCTCAATCAGTCACAACCTGTACCTTTAAAAATTGGCATGCACCTAAAACAGGTCCTCTCAATGCATGGAACCTGAAGTTTAGAAGATAAATCTAATATATATATTAACTTGTCATTTCCTAACAAAATTAATATAGTATACTAGAGCAATATTATAAAGTTTAATGATGTGAACATTCAGGAAATCTTATGTTTGACTATCCAGGAGCCAATACTTTGGTGGTAAAAAAGGTAAATATTTGTATTCAAGCAGTATGATGAATGCACAAGTGTTCTTTTCACCATCACCACCCTGTTTTCTCCAGCTATCCTCCCTCCCTGAGTGTCTCGCCCTCCCTCAAAATTCCTCAAGTGTCTGGGCCGTAAGAAAAACACTCTTGATTGACATTTAGCTCTCTAAGGCTTTATACAAACCATGTCCTGGCTCTGTCAGAGCTTTTACTTCAGCTACAGACCTTAAAACCCTCACAGAGAAAATACATCTGTTAAAAAGAAAGAAGAGCGGCAGAAAAAAAGGAGAGGGGAAGCAAGGGACAAGGGGAGGTTTATAGAGGGGTGATAATAGCTGAAAGCTGGACTTTCAGCTCGTTTCTCCAGCTGGATCCATTCCTCCGTTAGTCCCAGAGTGTGGCAAAAATGAAGCCATGTACATTTCATGGTCTTAATGAAACTGACACTTGGTAGACGTAGAAAAATCATACCAAGAGAGAAGGCGAGGGGAGCAGGAAATAGTGCAGGAGCTGACAATACGAGTAAACATGTGAAAAAACACAAGCTCCTGGAGAACTCAACAATCCCAACATAGGAAGAGAAAAGACTAAAACTGAACTACATTTGCAATATTGTGAACAACAAACAATGAAGCAGGAGTAAAGGATCTGATACGAAGGGAACCGCCCGTAAATGACATCAACAACAATTTAGATTTGTATTCTGGACTTGGAAGAGGTGCGCAGTCTTAACTCTCATCACACTGCCATCTTACAGTAGTGGCAAATGTAGAATAAGTACAATCAGTCAGAGATACTGAACTTGCACTTTTGCAAAATGACAGCCCTTTTTAATTTATGAAAATCTCTTCCAGTCCATGCTGATGATATTTTACACACTATGGCACTCCATTAACATTAAAAGCGCAAAATCAAATATTTGAAACTACATTTTTAAATTGACAGCCACTTGGCACATGCACTCATTTGTCAGAAAGTCACCACTTATTTTTTTAACAAGAATAAGAGTCTAAAGTCATGCTATCAGCTATGAACTCCCTTTAAATCAAACTATACTAGACACATTTGATCATATGTGCATTCCTAAGCAAAACGTCAGTACCATATGCTTAGAACCCTACCTACATTAGTGGATCTAAACATGCATCTGTGTGAGTAAGTGTCTATAATGTGGTTGTGAGTTTGGCACAAACACTATGAATTCCAGTTCGGATAGTAAGCTGTGTAAATAAACTGCAGTGCTTTCTCTGACAACAGCAGGTCTTTCGGTCCAGGAATTCAGGACACAACTTCTGTCAGCAACAGCAGCTGCCTCTTTAATCATCTAAATCAGGGGTCGGAGCTGTTAGATTAACATTAACATGCTTATTGTAGTTGTAAGTGCACTGCCTTGCGGCCTGTAGCACTGTCCTTGATGGAGCATATGTGTGGGCTGGACCTGTATTTTACAGGAAAGGAGTGAGCAGAGAGTAGTTTTCGATTCTTGTTCTGTTTTCTGTGAATATCTGCCTCACCCTCTCAGACTTTGAGTTGCGCGCGCTACTAAAGAGACGTGTTACCATGGAAACCAAACAATGGTGTGTAGCTGTATTAAAGTCCGAGTGGAAACAGTCGTGTGTAAATCTGATTTTGTCAGAAATCGGGAGAAATGCGGGAGAAATATGACCCCGGGAAGAAGTTTAAGTTTAAGGTTCAATAACCCACTTTAGCTTAAATGACTGGAAAGAGGCGAGCTCTTCTTGGGAGGCAGTTGCATTTATTTAGTTGTTCTTCTGTTTCACAAAATACATCACAGACCTCTGTTTTTCTGTTTCCTCGTTTCACTTCCAGAAACATACACACGCTCCCTCACTGTCGCTCTACCATCCACACACACACATGCACAAGCCACACCCCTCTCTCTCTCTCTCTCTCTCTCTCTCTCTCTTAAAGGGACAGCGATCTCATCTCACTCTGCATGACCCTAATATCATAACATGTGTGCTCTGGAGAATCACAGAACGGACGATCGTCCTTATTATTATGCCGTTTAAACCAATTATTTAAATGTTTTCGTTAAATTCGGCATCATGTAAGTTGCGCTGACAGGTCCACACACTGCTTCCCCGCAGCGAGGCTCCCCCGCCCTCCTGCTGATAGTTGACAAGCGTCAAGCTCCTCACCCCCCCCCCCCCCCCCCGTTGATAATAGGGCACGCTGATAACAATTTTTTTTTTTAAATGGCACTTCATATCAAAAAGGTTGCCGACCCCTGATCTAAATGTTTCATGAGCAATTAAAAAACAGACATTTTTCACTCAAAATGGATAGCTCTTTGGCTAGGCTTGGCAATAACCAAACAATCGGTACCTAAACTAATGAAAAAAATCAATGGATCAATTTGATGACATTGACAGCATAATTATTACAATCTCTGCGCTATAAGTCGAGTGTTTCCCTTAAACTGTATGGACAGAAAGGTTGAATGGAAACTGAAACACTGTTTTAGCAGACAATACCTTACCCTACAGTTGCGTATGCATCTTCACTTTAAGAGGTGTGTGTGTGTGTGTGTGTGTGTGTGTGTGTGTGTGTGTGTGTGTGTGTGTGTGTGTGTGTGTGTGTGTGTGTGTGTGTGTGTGTGTGTGTGTGTGTGTGTGTGTGTGTGTGTGTGTGTGTGTGTGTGTGTGTGTGTGTGTGTGTGTGTGTGTGTGTGTCAGATGG